>NC_073691.1:151577804-151627804 GCF_029784155.1 Uranotaenia lowii | reverse complement strand
TCTCTCAGTTTAGTTTCATAAGAAGCGTAAATCACGACAATAATGGCGTAGTTGGTGAAGTAAGGACAGAGAGCGCAGATTGTCATAGCTGCTGCTACGAAAAATTTGTTTCTGATTCGACGTCCGGTAGACAGTCGGATTGGCACAGAGAGCGCAGATTTTTAAGGCTGCTGCTACGAAAAAAATTTTTTTTGGCGGATTGGCTTAGGAAGCGCAGGTTTATAAGGCTGCTACTGATTGTTTGTTTTAATTTGGCCTTTCGGTGGAAAAAGATGGAATTGGCTTAGAAAGCGCAGATTTTTAAGTCTGCTATTGCTGATTGTTTTTTGTGATTTAGCCTTCCGGTGGAAAAAGACGGATTGGCTTAGCAGGCGTAGATTTTTAAAGATTCTGCTGCTGATTGTTTGTTTTGATTTGGTCTTCTGGTAGGAAAAGTCGGATTGGCTTATGAAGCGCAGATTTAAAAGACTGCTGCTGCTCATTGTTTGCTACGATTTGGCCCTCCGGTGGATAAAGACGGAATTGGCTTAGGAAGGCAAAATTGGCTTTGGAAGCGCAGAATTTCAGGCTTCTGCTGCTTTATTTTGACGTGGCCTTCCGGTGGAAAAAGACGGATTGGCTTAGGAAGCGCAGATTTTAAAGGCTGCTGCGGATTATCTGTTTTGATTTGGCCTTCCTGTGGAAAAGGATTGATTGGCATAAGAAGCGCACATTTTTAAGGCAACTCCTACTGATTGTTTCTGGTTTGACTTTCCGATAGAAAAGTCGATATTGGCTTAGGATGCGCAGATTATGTTGCACGGTCGGATTTTGTTGCACGATCGGATTATGTTGCATGGTTAGATTATGTTACATGGTTAAATTATGTTGCATTGTTGGATAAAGTTGCATGTTCCGATTATGTCGCATAGTTGAATGAGTTCCATGGTCGTATTATGTAACATGAATCGATTATGTTCCATGGTTGATTTTGTCGCATGGTCTGACTTTTTTGTACGGTTGGATCATGTTGCATGGTCGGATTTTGTCACATAGTCTGATTTTGTTGCATGATCAGATTCTGTTGCAGGGTTGAACTATGTAACATGGTTGAACTATGTTATATGAAGACTTCGTCACATGAACATTTTATGTCACAAGTTAAAATTGACGAATTAGTTGATGGAGTACAACAAATCATGTATTTAACTCGGTGAAATAGCGTACTTTTGGATTGTACACATTTATTCAAGATATTGAGTAAATAAAATAAATTTTTGCCTGAAAATTAAAGTAGCAATGCTCTCAAAACAGGGATGTTGGCGCATTAACCCGTTACACAATATACAGATTTTACTTCCGTTAGATTCCGTTTCCTCAATTAACGTTAAGTCTGTTCAATGGAGTTAGGTCGAATCAAGTAGAAATTGATTGACAATTGATCACCTGTCTCTTTCCAATTGACTTCGACCGATTTCTACCAGGTCGAAACGAATCCTGCTGCCGAGCTGGATCGATTTCGACTAGTTTCAACTTGCTCCATTGAACAACGACCTGACTAGTTTCGACCGAAACTCTGGCTCGTTGAACATCTACCAGTTGACAGGAACCAGTTGCAACCGATTTTTACCCACGATTGAACGAAGCTGTTATTTAATACCCCCTCTCTTACAATAAAAAGCACTCATAGGCCCTGAAAACTGTTTTAATAGCGTTTAAAAAGCCATTGAGTGCTGTAGCTTAACAAATTCATTGAAGACCTTTACAAATATTTATTTTGTTCGATTGTCCACAATTTTGGCCTTATAAAGTTCCTTATAGGTTTTGAATTTTTGCGTTCTCTATTTCGAAGATTATTTTCCGATGTCACTGACATTGCCGACAAATTTGCAAACCTTTCGTAATAGCTGCGAGTAGCGATAAAAAATTCCGATCATCAGTTTTTTTTTATTATTTTTTTTTAGCTCTTTCGTTCCGTGTTCAGTCTAGTCGATGTCTAGCCCGTTGTCGTCATCGTCGTCGTTCAGACGCATTTACTAGGACCAAATGTGGTTTAGTAAACACAAAACCATGGCACCAAACCCTCCGAGGACTGAAGGGCCGATAAAGAGCTTGATCCTGAATGTAAGGTTTATTTTACGGTGAAAAGTTCAGTTAATTTTTTTATAGTTCGAACGCAAATCGCTAATTCTTCTCCGACGAAGGTAGTCGAGATTATGTCCATTTTTATTTCATTTTCAAACTCGCTAGTATCGGAAGGGTTAATTTCGATTCGCTAGATTGTTTTGGCGACCAAGCGAGCGACAAATGACGTGCCGGTGTGACGCCTTGATGGGTGGATAAAGATTGGCGCTCGCTCGAAGCTTTCATTTAGCTTGCGTTCATCCATTGGGGTCGGATTATTGTTACAACAACCGGCAGCGCCTTTTAAAGGTACCAGTACGGGAAAAAAAGAAACGTAAACATGTCACCCTCCCATGTTTTGGGAAGTTGAAAGGTATCGATTTTCCTCACGGTTCGTGTACCTTTCCATTATCAGCGTTCGTTACCCGATACTTCATGGAAGGAAGAAAAAGTTTCAAAGTTGATGTAATAGGTAATACGCTTCGCGATTTCGATCTGAGCTCAAATTTTCGAATTGTCTTTTGAAAGATCTCTCGTCTGGTTCCGGAATGCTTTCCTAAAAAGTTATTTAAAGTGTAGAGTTAACATTGGTAAATTTGAAGATGTTGGTGATATTCTAGATTGCTCTCCAATATCCCCATATTTCCGATCTGGAAAATTGAAATAATAAATCGCTATCTGTGTCAACAGTCAGTCAACATTATGGGTCACATGTAGACCTCAGAGTGAAAAATAAACACTAGAAAATATCCCTTTGACACGGATTTGCCCTCCAGGTAAAACGTCCTGCTTTATGTATGGCGCAGTGATTAAATAATTAGATGGTTATCTATCTTCATTTCCTTCTGCGTGCAACGTACTCGTACCGAGATGTTTCTACGTTGACTGTTTTATACGTTTTTTTTTTCAATCTGAGCACAGTTCGTTCTGGTTGACAACAGCACCTGACCCTGGCAAAGTCAGCTACAGTAAGGACCATTTCATTGGAACCGAGTAGAGAACAAAACTGCACAACAACACGAGGCCAATTGCGTGGACCAGGTTAATGTAATGAAAATTAATTCTTGAAGTAATTCGAGCAGGCAAAGCGATGTTTGTCTAAATTTTTATTTCGTCATTGTTCAACGTTAGCCAGATTTTGTGACAATACGATGGCCAATGTTTCAAAATATTCGTCGGGAAATCGTGTGTTTTCTTCAACATTTATCACTGACGATGTCCCATTACTCTTGAATTGAGCGTATCTGCGGGAGTTTTCACGTCCCTGGGCAACATTTTTTTTCCTAACTGATGAGATGTCGAATCCGAACAAAATTGGCTGAAGAAAGTTGATTGTTTATTCCTGATTGTAACCCGGTATATCAGTTATGATATATTTTGATGATTTTTTTTTTGTATTGAAAGCCCTTCCCGTTTTTTAATAGGAAGTGTGTCCAAAGCAAAATCAATGTAAGCTTTAACGCAACTCTAAAAGTTTACAATTGATTTTTTTAAATTTGACATATCATCAAATTTCTAAATAAGAAAAAAAATCTATTGAAGTACCCCTTCTTCTAAATTTCAAAATGGGATGAGAGGGTGTTCCACAAAAATCGATTCCAATGATAAAGCGGAACTGCAACAATTTTCAAGTAATTTTTTCAATATAGCTTACTTTAGATAGAATTGTAACAAAAACAATTGCCTGTATTTCAGTTATTTACTTTTGAATTTCAGATCTATTTTTATTCAAATATAGCGTTTTCTTCATACTTTAAAAAAAATACTGATCAAATTATTCGTCACGGTTTCGAAGGAATTCTGGAATTTTGCCTGTTACACGGCTCATTTGGCGGCTCACACCTTCTTCGTCCATCATTTTAGCTATCTTATTCCACCAGGTCTTCATCTAATCTAAATGATGTCTTTGACAACCTTTCCCTTTGCCTTGAGTTTCAACTTTATGATTGCCCTGTATTTCTCAATAGGGCGGAACTGGGGGCATTTGGGTGGGTTAAGGTTTTTCAGAACAAACTGAACCCTTTTCTCTACAAACCATTCTTGAACGACTTTGCTGTAATGACAGCTTGCGAAATCTGGCCAAAACATTACGGGATGGTCGTGGGATCGAATAAAAGATAAAATTTGTTGTTGGGCACTTTCTTTTTCGTACAGTTTTGACGTCATTGTCTTTTCCGTTACGAAAATTTTCGTTTTTGCCACAGCTGCAAATGCCCTGCCAAATCATAAATTTTCGTGCAAATTTGTCGACAAAAACAAACTAAAATTTAGCTGGAACATCCCCCGAGCCGTAGCCAAGCAAAATTTTTGCCCGAAGTCAGCCTTCACATAGGTTTCATCGTCCAACAGAAGACCCGTTGAACTTGGTCGTTTAGCTTCCGAGCACAGATTTTGACCACAATATTATGTTTTATGGTCCGATTTGGCTGTTTGCTAGCGCGATACGACTTGATTCCTTCCCGGAGTCGAATTCTCCTCACGTCAGCATCGAATTTTCTGGGCAAATCACGACCCGGATAGATTGGAATTCTTCTTAATCGGCTTCAAAATTTTACCACGCAATTTTCGGTCGAAAGTTACACTCCGACGATTGGCTTGAGACTTCCGAATAGTCGTCAATGTTTCCTTATACCATTTGATAATGCGCCATACGGTATTTCTGGGCAATTTCAGCTATTTAGCTGGCCTAGATGCAAACCACAATGGATTTTCCAAATAAAAGTGCACAATTTTTTTTTCCTTTTTTCGGGTTCCATGTTGATTGTTTACATAATACAGTCGATTTGCGGAATGTAACAAAATACATTCGTGAAGCTGATGAAATTCCCGAGTCGTGGGCGCCAAGAACTTCCAAATCCGTCCACCAGGAGCGCCACAATATGAGCAAAAGTTTGTTCCAATTCTGAATGAAGAAAGCTTTATTTGGAACCAAAAAAATATTTTTTTTGTTTTGAAAGATCCCTCCAACTTTCAAAATAGCGGAGAAGGAAGTTCCATTCAAAAAAAGCCATGCGAGGCTCATTTTTATTTTAATTTTATTTTCGGATTAAGAGCCCGTTTTTACTTTAAGAATTTGGGTCAGTCTATGAAGTTTACGATTTTTTTTAAGTTTTGTAAACTAGTGTTATTTTTCCTAAGGACTTAAGATTTACATTTTTGAGCATGGATGTGTTAAGATTCTTTAAAAAATAAATAATAATTTCAAAAAGTTTGATAAAATGATTTTTAATAGAAAAATATCTGGCAACACTGTAGCAAATATAAACTAGCACAGCAATAAAGGTGTATTCTCTATGATTATTTCTATCGAATACAGAATGTAGTTTTGTTTGAGTTTAGTGAAGAAAGAAAATGTGGCAAATTTTCAGAGATGCCGATTTTTCTTCTTTAAATTGTTTTAAAAAAGATACCGTGACACAACTGAGACTCAACGAGACAAGTGAGACAAATGCCAATAATGAGACAAGTGATAAAAATGGCCCAATGAGACAGGTGAGGTAGTAGGAAAGACAGGGGAGACAACTGATACCAAATGAGAGAAAAGATTATTACGAGACAAATGAGACAAATGGACCATATTACATAAGTGAATCAAATAAGAGAAAAGTGAGCTAAATGAAACTTATGTCATAAATTTGGCAAATGAGACAAAGAAAACAAATGGGACGAATAAGTTAATAGTACCAATGAGACACATGCGTAAAAGATTTATTTAGTCGGCCATCAGCATGTACTTCTAAAGAAATGAATAAGGCGAACAAGACAGACAAACTAAATCACACAAATAATTACTTGAGACACTCTCTTCAAAAAATTAAGGCAAGTGAGACAAGTAAGTAAAATGAGAAAAATAAGATGAATTTAATACATGAGACACGATGAATGGAACAAATGAAAGAGGTGAGAATACTGAGACAAAACAAGAAGAAAAAAACAATACGACTAATGATACAAGTGAGATAAAAAGTGGAAAAGAAAAATAAGATGAATTTCACAAACGAAAAAAAAAAACAATTGAGACAAATGAAACAGATAAGAAAACTGAGCCAAAATAAGACGTCTCAGTTGTCGAAAGAGACTTACTGGACAAGTAAGACAAACAAGTCAAATGAGAAAAAAGAAAACAAAATAAGGACAAATTTAACATATCAGATAGATGAGAAAGGTGAAACAATTGAGAAAAAGTGAGTCAGAATAGTCAAATGACATGAATGAGGCAAATGAGTCAAACGAGAAAAATGAGAATATCAAGACGATTGAGACAAAATAAAATCAAAAAAATAATTGAGAAAAGTGTGACGATTTTCTACAATTCAAACTGATCAGACAACTGAGTTAAAATGAGACAAGGGAGACAACTGCGACGAATGAAATAACTTATTTAAATAAGTCAAACGAGATATATTGTACAAATGGTATGACAAATGGGAATGAGTTAAAAGGCATTTGTGACATAATTATGCAAGTGAGACAAAAAAGTAAAATAAGACAAATCAGTCAAATGATCTCAATAACATAAAGGAGACGAATTGGATAAGAAAGCAGATGAGGAATTTAAAACAAATTTAATAAATGAGACGGGTGAGAAAATTGAGATAAATAGAATAATATGATAAAAGAGATTGTTGAAATCTCGGGTTTCAGAGGTGAAATCCCAGCAAACATAACATCGCATTCGAAATGATAACTCAAATCGTTAACAACGTTACTGCGAATCGCAATTCCTATAAACAAAAAATAAGAAAAGGTAAACGTGGTCACTTGAAGCACAGAGAACAGACGTACAAGCTCGCACAAAAAATTGTCAAAAAAGTGTGTAAAATTTCAAATGCTATCACCAAAAAAATACGTTAGAAATAGACTAAAAAGAGTGCCATCTATTGCGCCGTTCAAAAGTTACAAATCAACTTTAAAGTGCCCAGTTTTCGAAAAGGCGCAATCGTATGAACTTACAAATAATCAATTCAATGTCTCAGTAAAATGGACAGCTAATCAGATGTGATCAAAGTTACTTTTAACTTTTAACTGTGCGAAATTTCACTTTCTTTTTTTTGCATTACTATGACAGTTAAGATAATTAACAGCTTAGGTATAAGTTTCCGCACTTCTTAAACAGTAATTTTTGTTAGAAAATGCATCACCTATGTCCAGTCAAATACAAGAGCATTCTTGACGATCAGTTACACCCAGCAGTACTGATTCTAGGCATCTCAAAGCGGGTAACTTTCACATATCTCTTTAGCATCCAGCTGTTTTAAACTTTTTTATTTCTAACAAATTTGAAGGAAAAATATAATACCTTTTATGATTTTTTTTTCATGCAAAATGATGAACGTATTACAAAACTTCAACAGCGATTTTCATGAAGCATGCTGAGCAGCTCATACGACATATATGTAACTGACTGAAACTTAGTATTTTTTCTGAGTTTTGTTTTGACAGTTCTCTTTGGTGTGTTTGGAGACATCTGGTGGCCCAGCCAAAGAACAAAAATTGGTTCAAAAAGAGTGTCTTGAAGTCGGTTTTAAATTGGATATGATAAAAAATAATTTAAAAAAAAATTTTTTTTTAAATGATTTTAAAGACGATTTCGTTCAATTTGCTCTCCCGCGTGGGCTTCAAGTGTGAGATTAGCCTTGATGTTCTCTCTGCGACCAGTTATTTAACCAGATTGCTAAAAATTAAATTCATTGTTTTTCAAAGAATTGCCCAATTAGAGAAGCCGAAAATATTGTCAGCATGATAGCACCGAGAATAATCCTCTCGGATCCCGCCTTCCCCGTCTCGATCTCTAATACCACCTGCTGGCACACTTGCTAACCGCAAGTTCTTGAGACTCTTGAGAGTACCCCTCTCGATCTAATTCTTTTTCTATTTCCAGATGTGTTTGTTGAAAATGTATTTTTTTTTTTCAAGGGAGTTTAACTGCCAGGGTCATTCTTCCCTAGTTGAAAATGTAGATTTCAATGGTAGAATATAGTTAATCTTTATTTTTTTTTTTTGGGATTTTAAACCCATAGGTTTATTCATCCCCGTTAATCTTTATTTGCCATCTCAGTAAGGTCCTTACAAAGCAACACTCTACACTAGCGATTGCTATTTAGTTCCACCAACGATCGTCAATAGGCAATTTGCCAATCGTGAGTTTCAACAGAGACTAATGCAACATAATTGTTGCAACATAACATAGACAGATGAGATAAAATAGTGAAATTAGAAAAAAAAATTGAGACAAATAAATAAAAAATAACAATTGAGAAAAATAAGACAAGTAAGAAAAATAAGATAAAATAAGTACGAGTCAAATGATGCAAATGAGATTTTCGAGTCAACAAAATAAAAGAGACAAGTGAGACACTTGAGATCAATGAGACAAGTCAGATGAATGAAACAAAGTAATCTATGAGACTTGAGATTTTGAAATATTAGGCATAATAAGCTAAATAAGACAGCTTATACAATTGAATCGAACGTGTATGAAACCTTAACCTTAAAAACAAATTCATTTTTCAATTTCCAGCAGATGGCTCCTTTTCTCATGGGGAGAACGCTATTTCGTTGACTACAACCGTGAATTTTATCAATTCCTGTTCTCTAAATATTATGAGTGCTTCGTAAAAATTCTTCGATAATGGTTAGCCATATTGACGTTCCGGAAATTTAGCCTTTTTTGTCGAAACCAATGTAGCTCAAATGTTGCTCCCTTTCAAGTGTAAATAAGCAATTCAATTTCCCCAAAAAAATGTGTATGAATATGACTTAACTTGAAGAGAACAGCATTACATACCACAAAGAAACCAAAACATTGTTGGAACATGCGTACACCTTGAATAAAGAAGATGATGGCGATGGGTTTTCCCCCGATTTGTTTCCCTCCTAAAGGTAACAAAAACAAGTTCGCCAAAGTATTTCCGAGGGGAGGAAATGGCATGGAAATTTATTTTCATCATTACCGAGGTATGACGGTCATTGGGGAATACTTTTAGCGGGGCGTTGTTTTGTGGTACTGTGAAAATCGGTTGTTGTTTCTCATTGCACTGCGAGGGGTTTCTTAAATGTTTGAATTCCCGACTTTCATCTGACGGCGTAGCTGTCGGAGGGAAATTTCTAATTATCATCAATGATGCGAAATTGTTTTCGATGTGTTTGAAAATGAAACTTGAATTCGTCCAACGAATTCGAATATGTATTTTCTTATAAATATCAAATTAGGGAATGATTTTTTTTACAGATCTATTGGGATCGTTGCTTAATTTTCTTTTAGTCTTACTGTTGATTCTTATGTATGTTGTTCAAATTTACAAGCTAATAGTTCTGAATCCCGGATATCGTGCCAACAGTGATTCCTAAAATTTATGGGCTTGAATATTCCCGCAGCCAGTCAACTAACTAATGAAGACAAATGATCAAACGCACGTACATATTGTTGTACATTTTTTCCGGATACTTTGCTCGAGAGAAACAAAAATCAGGAACCAAATCAGAAGGGGAAATTCGGTTTAACAATAATAGGACGGGCATAGTATATGTTTTTTGTTCTGCATCTGGATTTTCTAGACGGAAAAATGTAGCCCACATTCGTTGGAATTCACTTTGATCCTATTTCCTGACGATGGTACCTGGGGAAAATAATATGAAAAGCCTCTTCATTTTCATTTTTAAGTATTCATTTTCATTATTAAGTATCGAAACTGAATATTCAAATTTGAAATCAATTTATCTCTGGTTTAAAAGTTCAAAAGTTACCTCAATAGAGCGGAAACATAGTGCGGATCACGTGCAGAATCGCTTCTCATTCAAACACGTTAAAAATCGGGAAACTGGCAGCAGGATAAGCCATACGAATTCAATCACAGTAGTCGCGCGAAAAACCATTTCGAAAATTGTTCGTCGAGATAAAAGATGTCCACTGCTGGCGATCCGGAGCCAACGTCTTCGCTTGCTGCTAGCCAAGGGCTTAGAACTTTTTCGTCGAGGTGATGCATTGGGAGAGGAACCTGGACAACCTGTCCGCTGATGAACTGGCGAGAATACTAGCTCACACTTGCGTAAAGAAACTAGGCGACCCGTCTATTGGTGGACAGAGGAAATCGCGGGTCCTCGCGCCGACTTCCATTGGGCAAGGTGCAGGATGCAGAACGCATGGACCCAAGAAGGGAGAGCGGAGCTTAGGCCACTCTTCACAAGCACGAGACCGGCCCTCCGCAGGGTCATCAATGCAAGCAAGAGGGCACGTTTCAAACAATTATGCCGTGACGCCAACGACTGACAGTGATTATCAACGAGCTGTTCACCCTTATTCTCGTTTTCGATCGAATGACATTCGTTCGAAAGTTAGGCAATTTCGTATTCTTGTTTTCGTTCGAACGAATGAGAGCAGTTCGATCTTTCGAACATCATTCGTTCGAACGAGTCGTTGCATTCTCATTTTCGATCGAAAGTATTTCTACTACCGCCTGACAAACGTAAGTCAAATGCTGCGAATCGCGAGCGTTCGAATGAAAAACTTTTAAACAATGCGGACATATTCTGTGTAAAATAAGCAGAAATTTGGAGAAAAAATAAAGGAAGGAAAGTAATCAGAGAAAAATTCCTCTCCAGAACGGATTGAGCCAATTCTGGCGGGAATGTCAGTAAGATTGGAAGGTTTGAAACTTTAAATTTTCTGGGATAATTTGTTCAACTTTTTTTAACTTCAAAATGACGAAATATTCTACATTATAGTAAATTTTTATTTCCGCATAATTGTAACTTGTCAATGTTGTGATTTCATTTAAATATCCTTATGCGGGGCAACTTTTCGGCGACAACAGCAGCATCAGCGATAGCAACACATTGCTCATCTTGCCAATGCCAAAAATATTCTTTATATCGATGGTTTCCCTTGCTGTTGATGGTTCTATTGCCGATAAGATCCGTTTCGTGGGAATCCTCCTTTTTCATTTGTCTCCGGGTCGTTTGCTGTGATCCGATTTCACAAAACACAACAGCATGACTTTTGTTTACATTCAACTGGCTGGCGAGAAATTTTTAACCCGAGCGGGTAACACCAACTTCGAGCGTTCGAACGAAAACAAGAATAACCTTTTCGAATTCGTTCGAAAGTATTCGTTCGATCGAAACTCAGATACGCCGTAAACAAGATGAGGGGGGGTCCCACAGTACGATGTTACCCGCTGGCCAACAGTCCCGTACGACTGGGACACCAGCATAGAGGAGACGATTACGGAGGATGATCTGCACGAAATCACCAAGTCTCTCCAACCAAGGAAGGCTCCCGGACCGGACGGTATTCCGAACGTCGAAGTGAAGGCCGCGATCAGGAAGTTCCCTGAAATGTTTCAGTCATCATTGCAACGATATGTGACGGAAAGTCGTGGAAGCCTTCAGAAATTAGATCTTCTGCTAAAACCGAGTAAGCCTCCAGGTATGAGCGTACCGGCTGATCTACTGTACACAGCGGGTAAGGTCCTGTAGATGGTGATTCAGAATCGACTTCAAAGATATACTGAAAGTGAGGGCGAACTCTCGGAGAAACAGTTTGGTTTCCGTAGAGGACGCATTCAATGAGATAGCGGACGGAGCCAGACTAACGAAGAAAAAAGAGCTCAAGAGGTTTCGGCGGGTGTGCCACAGGGGTCAATACTTGGCCCGGTCCTGTGGAACATCACGTACGATGAGCTCCTACGAATGAGCCTCCCATCAGGAGCTGAACTCGTAGGATTTGTGGATGATGTAGCCCTCTTGGCGAGAGGCTCCTTGACAGCGGAGGTATAGCTTTTTGCCACAGTAGCTATCCAGACAGTGGAAAGCTGGATGCACTTCAAGTGCCTGCGTGTAGCCCACCACAAAACCGAAATGGTGCTGATCACCAACCTGATTTCACCCCAAACAGGTACCATTGCAGTTGGACCTTATAATATCGTATACAAACGCGCAATTAACAACCTAGGGGTGATGATCGACGACAAATTCAGTTTCACCAGTCATGTCGACTACGTGTGTAAGGAAGCGGCACCCACACGGATGATATCGAACTCCTCGGCAATCCGCAGCAGCAAGAGGAGGATACTGTCAGCACGACCACATCAATCTTGCGGTACGGAGTGGCGGCCTGGAGGCAGGCCCTGGGAAGACAGGCCCTGCAAAGACTTAGCAGCTTTCAGTGGCTGATGAACCTGTGGATTATCAGTGGATACCGGACCATCTTGTCTGAAGCCGCCTGCGTAGTGGACATGACATCTCAGTTTTGCTAGAGGAGGATGTCTATTGTTACGACAATCGAGACGAGCACGAGATCACGTCAATGAGGACTCGATGTCCAACTGGCAGTAGCTTTGTGACAGCTCAGCGAGGGGAAGGTCGTCTGGTCCCGCACATCGGGAGGTGAGTTAGAAGAAGTTCTGATTGGTCATGGATGCTTCATGAAGTACCACTACCGGGTTGGACATGTAGCTTCGCCATATTTCCGAGATTGTGGTGACAAAGAGGAAACACCCGAACACCTGGTGTCTGCCTGTCCCAGATTTGCGGGGGTACGTACCAACATACTTGCCATCTGTGGGCCCGACACGACAGTAGACAACGGGGTACAGAGGGTGTGTACGGACTCCAACACTTAGCATGCGGTCGGCGATGGGTTCACCTACATCATGACTGCCCTTCAGAGGAGCTGGAGTCAACGGCAGTCCGGGAACGGCGTAGGATAACTCCATCGTCGGGGAGCATCGAAGTTGTGCACCCGGTCTCTTGATCGAAGCTACAAAGATAAGGTATTATCTTCTGCGTAGTGGATTTCATGGGTGCGCCGCGAACGTGTGTAGGATACTCTACCGCCGGGAAATATCCGAGTCGTGCCGCTTCCTACGAGGGAGACTGTGGGGATGAGACAATACCTTCCTTGTAGGAAAGGGGTAACCACTGTCGGGGGATACCCACGGGTAGGGAAGTTCTCGATGCCGGGAGAGCCTCTCGAGTCAGTGTAGGATGTCGTCACTGTCCAAAAATCTTAGGGTTGCCAGGACACAAGAAGACCGAACATCGGTCGGAGTAGACTGGCCCCATCGACAGGGGGCTGTCGAGTAGTGTGCGGTTTGAAGCTTCAAAGATAAGGCAACATCTTCTGCGTACTGGATGCCGTGGGTACGCCGCGTTCGTGCGTAGGATGTTCAACCTTCGGGGAGCATTCGAGTAGTGGCTGCCGAAGCTGAAGTCGGCCGAAGCTGCGGGGACCTTCTTCACAGTGGAAATCGTTGAGAAAGGGTTATTTCACGATCGGGGAATACCCACAGGTAGAGTGGCTCCCGACGCCGGGTGAGCCATATGAGTCGGTGTAGGATGACGTCTTCGTCGGGAATCATCCGAGTAGTTGCGTTGAGTACCGCGCGTGCGCTGTGACAGGCGCGAGTCTAAGACAAGCTGCTCTCGATCGGCACACGACGCGCATAAAGGTGGCAAACCTCGAATCCTGGAGATAAGAGGTCGGATTTCGAGACTTAAAGGAGAGGTCAGGCCGAGTCTTTACAATAAGAGGTTAGGCCTCGAGTCGCAAGAGGAGAGATGAGGCCTTTAATCAACGAGAGGAGTGGTGTAAGTGGCTATCTCGAGTCAATACGAGGAGAGGTCAGATCTCGAGTCGCTTGAGGAGAGATCGGGCCTTGAGTCGTACAGAGGAGAGGTATATGTACGCCAACCTCAAGTCGATGCGAGGAGGGGTCGGATCTCGAGTCGTAAGAGGAGATATCATCGAGTCGCTAAGAGTAGGGATTTATGTGAGAATCTCAAGTCAATGCGAGGAGATGTCGTTTCTCAAGTCTTTAGAGGAGAGTTTGGACTTTGAGTCGTTAAGACGAGAGGTTTTGCTAAAGGGGGACTCGTCTATGAGTATTGCCTTGAAGCACTTTAGCGCGAATAGACCTCCCACTATTGAAGCATAGTGTGTTATACAGTTAGAGGTGGGAACAAGGTCTGCGGCTTCAGGTGGAGTTTAGTAGTAGGAGGTATACACGGAGTACATCTATCATGAGTCCCATGGACCCAGAGTAGCAAGCGGGGGGACGCGATGGCTTGCCGTGCCTTGGAATACAATCCGTAAACCGGGATTTACGACCAGTGGTCACAAACTAATTTTCGAGCTTTTCTGCAAGGAAGTCACCTTGGTCCTTTGATTTTCTTACTGTTTATCCAGCAAAACCTAACTGCATGATTCTTCAATGGCCTTTCCAGTCTACACGCAACAGACAACAAATAGAATATTATCGAGGTATCACGGAAACAAAACTTGTAGATGCCTAGCAATAACGCACCTTTCTCCTCTACAAAATCACGAATACTTATTTTACTTTTTTTCTACTCTCTAGACTGGGAATCCGAGGCGGTGGCAAAGGCAGAGATCCTAAGACTTATCTACCAGGGCAGGTTTCTGCACTGCAACGTGACGCTCGGCGCCCTCGGCCTTCCGCTCGGCAAAACGACCGTCATGCATTTGGTACCACGTGATAATCTACCCGAGCCAAACTCGCAAGGTAAGATTGATTATGTTTGGAGAAAAAAAAATGTTTAAAATTAACCCTGTTTTCATGATTTTAGATCAGCGGCAAAAGAGTAAAGGCGGCTCCAGTAGATGTTGTTCCACTAGTTGTTGTATACTGTAACCAATTTTTACTGCGAGTACTCCTAAAACAAAGGCAGAGGCGGAAATCCACTACTATTAACTAAAAATACTAAAATTACAACCACACTGCTACTACCAAACTACTGCTGCTACAGAGATACTACTACAACTACAACTATCACAACAAACACAACAACAATGGCAACACTGAAAAAAGAAAAACAACCACACACATACACGTGTACTGGCTGCTGCCCAAAAAGGCGGCTCTCCCAATTCGGCGTTGGTTGGAGGCAAAACCCAACTCATGGACGTGGCGTTCCGTTGTCGTCGTCGTGGTGGATTGAAATGGCAGGCCCAAACCTAGGACGACACAACAACCCCCTGACTATGACCGTGTACATGTGTGTAAATGAACTGAGACTACCGCTCCAAGAGGGGAGAATCGAGACAGATGGGCACGCCATTTTCGATTGGAGAAAATGCGGACAGCAGCAACGATTGGGGCTTATGAATGAACGCGCGATATTAATTGTTTAGTTTTTTTTTTCTGTTTGTTAAATAGTGTTTTACGATTCATCATTATATAGCAAAACGTTTTTCCTTATTTTAGTTCATTTATATGTGTATAAAGCGAAAGCAAAACATTCTCTGCGCTGCCACTTAATTTATGTATAAATCTGTTTCGTTTTTGTGTTAATGGCGAAAGTCGCGGCACGCACACCACTACACAACAACAAGCCAATTCCGAACAAAAGTTCGTCGTGTGTCTCAAGTTGTGCACACTAAAAAACTTTTGACTCTGTTAATTTTCCATCCTTTTTCTATCTAGTTTTTTTTTCTTATCTTGAACAAAACTCCTCCAGCAGCTTGCTCATAGTGTGCTATTTTCAAACTCTTCAGTGATATAAATTTAATTCGGCCACACGTGTTACTAGGCAACGTAAAAGAACATAACACCTTCAGCTACACATGCATGAAAAACGTACTCACACATACATACCTATGCGTGCGTTTAGGAACAGAAAAAAAGAGGAAAAGATAAAACAGTACGATAGAAGTAACATTTAATTAGTTTCGTAAGAGCGGCGAAAGAGAACGGATAAATAATAAAAAAGGTACATATTTTTAGCTGAAATTCTATACATATACACTAGTAAACAGAAGGAAAAGATAAACATAGTAATTATTAAGATTAAGATGAACCCCCGACTTATGAGCGGCCCCGAATGGCGCATGGTGAAAAAGAAAGAAACGGAACGTAGAATAAAACACGGAAAAAGGCTATATATTTTCCGCTGGTACGATTTCCTTAGTTCCAACAAACTAGCGAAAAACCCCATAGTTGAAAGGTCAAAAGAAAACTGGCCAATCCTACAAATATCCTCCTCCGACATTGTTTATAATTGTAAGTTTCTTGACTAGGTTTCGATTTTTAGTGCGCAATCGTTCGTATATGAATCCGTGAACAGATCACTCGTATATAGCAAAAGAAAAAAAAGAGAAACGAGAAAAAAAACCCTAACGCAAAAATATAGAAAGAGATTATTTAAAAATGCCGAATCCGACGGAAAAGGAATCTTTATTGTTACAAGAGATCAGTTACGCTAAAAGAAAAACAAATCTATAGTTTAGTGAAAACAAAGTTGTATAAAGCAAATCAAAACCAACCAACAATAACGAGAAAATGGTAATCAATAAAACAAAACTATTGAAAACAAACAAAAACAAAACAATAACTATTGTGCACATGATACAACCTTTCGAAACAAGAGAAACGCAAACGAAAGCAAAAACAAACATGGAACAGACACATCGAAACCTGAATGAATCGCGCTCTGCTGCTGCTGGTACTACTAAGCTCAGCTCATCATCGTGCATTATGTCACTGAAAACTGTTGCTAAAGCTTGTGCTTTTCGATCATTTCCGTGTAGAGTAATGAAACATATCAAACTGCTCTGGCTTAATGTTTTGATTTTATGTTATGAGAATTTTTTTTCCATGTGGAACCCTGTTTCCAAGATTTTAAATTCTTGTTTGAACTAATGGATTCAGGTATTTAATTCTTATAAAGAGATTAATCACCGTAATTTATGTTTGTAACTCAATTTATCGGCCTTATCGGTGAAAAGTTATGTCCTTCTGAGTAAGAAAATCTTTAGATTATAAAGTTTTATAGAAGACAGAAAGTTAGAAGAAATGAAAGATGGTGACAAATGAGCGGGTAGAATTTTATTTAGAAGCATTATCTTTTTTGTAATTCCTTTAATTGAAACGGCCCACAACTTTATAGGCTTTAACTCGTTTTGTTTGTTTACAATTGTTTGGTCAACACTGTTTGAAGAGAACAGGAAATAGATAGGGAAATATGAAAATAAAAAAAAATATAACCTATTTTCCCCTGATTTAAGCTTTCATCTCCTATGCTCTCAAGGCAAAAAAAAGCTTAAATCTGAGGAAAAAAGCTTAAAAATGAGATTCACTCACACTTAGCAAATAGATGTTGGCCACACGATACATAGACAAATCCTATATCATTGCAGGGGTCTGAGTTTGCCCAGGATCATGCAAAGTTACACGTTTACTCTATAAAACGTGTGACCAACATCTATTTGTTAAGTTGTTAGTGAATCTCGTTGTTAAGCTTTTTTTCCTCAGATTTAAGCTTTTTTTTCCTTAATAGTATTGAAGATGGAAGCTCAAATCTGAGAAAAAAGATTAAATCTGAGAAAATAGCTTAAATCTGAGAGATGTTCTCCACACGGCTTCTATAAGGTTGCATGATCCTGGGTTCGCCCCACAAGCGGAAAACTTGCAGTGCGAACGAACAAAAAGATGGTATGTGATCGCTCAGATAAGCTCCCTCTAATACGTTTGTCGCCAAGCTTCAACTCAAAAAAATGTCCAGTTTTGAAAGGCCAAAACACAAACCGAAAATATTCTGCTCTAAATTTCGGCTGGAGAACGCTTACAATCCGAGATAATTGAAAAAATATATATTTAAATTTAGATTTTCAAATTGAGACGTAAAGGGCGAACACGAAATTATTGCGACACATTTCATTCAACAGGGAATAACTGTTTTACCATTGGGTAAAAATCAACCATATTTCGCACACTTTCTCATTGATGTGTATTGTTTACATGCTGTCAAACTCGAGGTGAGCCAACGCGATTTCCTGACCTGTCGCACCGGCAGTTGAGAAAAATGTTGAACATTCATCATTCAACCGTCTCCAGATTGTTGAAGCGGTTCCAGGAGCGGTGGACGTTGGACCACGGCAAAGGAGCTGGTAGAAAACCGGACCGGAGAACAAAAAGACGGAGGGAAAAGTGAACGTCTCAAGCCGTGATTTGGCTAAAGAGATTGGCATGTCGCAGAGCTACGTCCAGAATGCAAAGAAGAGAACTGGACTACATACATACAAGGTACAGAACTTCCCAAACCGCGATGAGCGGCAACAATCAACGGCTAATACTCGGGCACGGAAGCTCTACGAGAAGATGCTGACATAATATGGCTGCCGTGTCATGGACGACGAAACGTACATAAAAGCCGATTTTAAGCAAATTCCGGAGTTGAATGTGGACGACAAATTTAAGAAGAAGAAAATGTCGAAGTTCGCCTCCAAATATCTCGTTTGGCAGGGCATCTGCTCTTGCGGACTGAGGAGTGAGCCTTTCATGACAAAGGTCACAGTAGATGGCGAGATCTACATATCGGAGTGCCTCGAGAAACGCCTTTTGTCGTTCTTGCAGCAGCCACTATTCTAAAAGTGTCCTGGAGTGGTATAAGGCCGATTCTGTCAATTTTGTTCCAAAGAACATGAGTCAGCCAAATTGTCCGGAGCTGCGCCCGGTGTAGCAGTACCGGTTAATAATGCAGCGGGAACTTTGGAAGAGCAAAAAGACAGTCAACGACGAGAAGGACATGTTAAGAAAATGAAAAAAAAAACTGAGAAAGTGGTACCGGATGACACTGTAAAGACTTTGATGGAGGGCACCAAGCGAAAATGCGTTCAATTTTACACTCAAGGCTCCATCGATTAACTTTCTTTTGATTTTTGATGTAAATATATGTACAAAACTACCCGAATGTTTTGGATTGATTCTAAACATTATATGAAAATTGGCGTGAGATTTTTGGTGTCGCAATAATTTCGTGTTCGCCCTTTATTTTACGTCACCCACTCTTGGCGACGAACGTGTTAACTCAGAACGGACCTATCGATGTGTTCATTTTTCACCATCTTTCATTTCTGAACTCTGATAGCTTTCTATCCGTCAATAAAATTTTATATTCTTAAGATGTTCTTACTAAAAGGACACAACTTTTTACCGATAAAACCGATAAATTAAGATATTAAATTTTGAATTTCAAATCTGAATTCTTAATCTAAATTCTGAACTTGAAAGCTCGTTGAAAATGCTTATTCTGATTATTATTTAAGGTTTTGCCGAATCTTGATTTAATATTCTTTACTTTGAATTCTTCATAAAAATTCTAATTCCGATTTCTAATTCTGAATCTGATTTCAAATACAGAATTCTAAAATTGGATTATGAATCCATTCGTAAATCGGATTCTGAATACGCAATTCCGTTTCAAAGTTCTGATCCTGGATTCGAATTCATAACTTCACGATTCTTCAACCGAATCGCGCTTCGGAATTTGGATTTGGGTATCTGATTGACGGATTTTTCGTTCTAAATGTAAATAATTATAACATAGCATAATTTCACGAGTACGAAACCTTATTCTGGATACTTTACCATAAGGCAGATGGCTTGGGCTTTGAATTTCAGTCAGATCGACTGTTTTTGTTCATTAAAAAGTTTTACCAAATTTATGTTCTTGATTTCCCTCTTGTTCGTTACCTTTCGTTTCCACATTTTGTTATTAATAATGGTGTGTCCGAATACGTTTTCTGTCTGATTGTCGGGTCAATTGATGGATTTATTCATTGGCTTTTGGCGTTTTGCGGTAAGTACTCGGCTTTTACAGATACTTAGAAGGTAGTTTTTTTTTTCAAATGCACAAACATTTTCATTGTTATCTGGTGAATAGAATTGTTATGTTTCCTTCGAATTCTGTTTTGCAAAGTAGAGGAGGCTTTAGGCAATCGATCTGTCAGACGCTAGACTAAGTTTAAGTTGGGTGTACAAAAAAACTAGGCATGTTCAGGTGAGATTTTAGTCTCACCCAATGCAATGCGTGAGCGAGATTCAGGGTTTTACGCCGTCCAAAATCTTCCTTAACATACTTTATGTTATCATGATTTAAAAACTTTTTATCAATTTAGGCATGAACTTACTTAATGATCCCGCGCCGATCCTCCGGTGCTTAGGGCCGTGGTGAAAGACCTCCACTGTTGACGAACCGGAGCCAGCGTCTTCACCTGGTTCCAGTCTAGATTCTCGTCGACAGATTCGAATTTTTGTTCGTAGAGATATCTGACGTGAGCGCCAGCTTTTGGTACCACCATCAGGCGTAATCTGGCTACCAAGATACTGGAAGCACTCCACTTTCTCAACCTGTTGCCCAATTACCTACCACGAATTTGAAACGATTTTCAGTGTTGATTTCCATCGACTTGGTCTTTCCGACATTGATTTTGAGACCTGCTGCCTCGGAGCTTTCGGTGAGGTCTTCGAGTTTGCTCTGCATATCCGGTTGTGTTTGGGCGAGCAAAACAATATCATCTGCCAGGTCAAGGCCGTTTAGCTGCTCCATTGTAGAAGAATTCCACGGCAACCCTCGGTTCGGTCTACAGTCAATCGATTCAGATCTCATCCATAACGATGAGAAAGAGTAGCGGTGATAGGATACATCCTTGCCTCACTCCAGCAGTTACCGGGATTGGATCAGACAAGATACCGTGGCACGAAAATGCCTTGTATTGCGCTTCGATGAGATGGACTGGTTTCTCCGGGAATCCTCATCGCCAAAGAGCCGCCCAGATGTTTTCGTGGTTCAGTCGGTCAACTGTTTTTTCGAAATCAATGATCACCAGCAGAAGAGAGTCCTGGAGCTCGTTGAATTGTTGCAGTATTACTCGTAGCGTTGTGATGTGGTCCACACATGATTGTCCGGATCGGAATCCAGCTTGTTGCCGTCGGAGCGACTTTCTCCTGGATCCTGTCACTTTGCAGAGTTCTTTTAGAGCTGTACAGATCAAAGTTATGTCACGGCAGTTACCGCACTCGGTCAGGTCTCAATTTAGATGAATTCTTTGCTCAAGATAGTTATCTCTTGAAGTTAATACTTATTTGAATGATAGCCAGACAAGGAATGATCTTTATTACAATCTTTTCACCTTATATATTGTTTGACATAAGTTTCTGAGTTGCTACGATTAGGATAAATGCACTCTGTGTTGCTATGATCAGATTGCATACAAAGATAGACCATGTTCGAAGCTTCAACGGACAGCCATTCACTTCTTTTTTCACACGTAGGTAGAGTTCTATGACTCTGATTAATGATCGAAAATGATTTATATTATTTTTTCTCTTAGTATTTCACGACGACCAATGAAATACCTGTAAATGCTTTTTAGTAGGAAAGTGATATTCCATAATGAAAAATAGATTATTTTTACGCGAAATTCTTCAACAGGTAAGGTTCTGAAAAGGTAAGATTTCTTTTATTAGAAAACGGGATGCAGTTTCAATAGGCGATGAAAGCAATGAAAGCGAAAGGCTATTCTTTTCTCCTTGCCGAAACAAGAATCATTGATCGTGCTCTAACTTTAGACAATGATGTGTCGCTTATTATTTGCAGTATTAGGTGGTACATGAGAGAAGCGTCTAATGGTTTCGCAATTTTAGCACAGCTTCATAAAAAGGATATTCAGCTTTCGAGTTTCGCATGATCATTTCAGGAGAGATAAGCTGGAATTCAGGTGTTAAAAAGTTTCTGAAAGTTTTTTTTATCAATGAATGAAAAAGGGGGGTAAAAACAATATGTACATAATGTAATTATACAGTGTATCGATTAGCAAGCAACCATGGAGCCCAATGTATAAAGCAAAATCAAATCAAACACGAAACAACACAGATAACGTCGCAATAGTATGATGTGCATCAGAAAACACTACTTGAAAGCTAACCGGCTATTCTATAACTATCAATTTTCTAGTTTCCCCAAGAAATCCTAGTAATGGCCCATTTGCAAATGAACGTGAAAAATTTGATTTCGTCAAAAACTTAACAACGCGACAAAATTAGGTTTTGTAACATGGTGGAATCGATAGGGAAAAAAATGAAAGATAATATTACCAGTTGGCCGTCTGTTTTTATTCAGTTCCCCCAGTCATGATTGAATTTCCGCGGTGAAAACCGAGGGTATCGAAACAAAACCAGTTCCAGTCCGGAATATTTTGAAGAACGAATCCGGCGGTTACAATTTTATCTTTCAAACATTCCTCATCGATTCCACCAGGTTTAAACATGCTTGTTGTGCCACGTTTTACAGTTATTGACAAGACAAGATTAGTTCACGTTCATTTTCACTCGAACTGTAAAACAGGCTTAAAGCAAAAAATATCAGCTACTATTCAAACAGAACAAAAAAAAACAAACAAACGGAAACTACTACTGACAGATTTTTCCTTTCCAAAACCCAAATACAGTCTATTTGAAGAAGAACTGATTATTTAGGCAAACAACTGTAGGAGAAAGTGCGACATTGCTGAATTATTTTGTATAATGTTGGACTGGTTATTTATAATGACTTATCCTTAGATGGGGTTGTGGAATTCATTCGGCTTACCATTCTAAAAGATTGATATCCGGCTAAACGGCACACAGGCTGAAATCCAATAACAAAAAAACAGCTTTCGTTCACCAACACTAAACTAAAATTCCAAAAAACAATAAGGAATAAATTTCGTGGAATTGTTAGTCGAATGAATTTACCCTCGATCCCCTACACGTGTTGTTATTTGTTTTAAAACAAGAGTTTATTCAACGTAAATTCAATCCACCGGTGCTTTAATAGTTCTATACGTTTCCTTGGACAAGAAGTGGATTGAATTCTAGAAAGTAGAGAGAAAAATATATGTATTTCGTTTCGGTATATTTTTTAACAGTGAAATGAAAGAATAAAAACTTAAGAGATATGTACGTGCGAAATCGTAAGAAAATTTATCATAGACATATCTGTACCAACACGTGAAAAGGATCTATCTCCAAAAGTAAACAAAAACCATTTTCGGTACCTCATGATAGGCCAACAGTTGCTCTACTTAACGGTAAAACCCCTTTGAGAAAATAATATTCCGTTACATTGAAAACTCAATTTGAGTAAAGGATCTATAAACATTCCAAAACCAAAACTGCCATTACATGGATATACATCCTTTACTCCGAAACAATTTTTCGCTACTACTCCGCAAACAAACTCAAAATAATCAATTTGACTCTTTATTCAACATAAAAACATAGTTGCAAATGAATGCGAGCTTATAACTAAAGCTAAAAATAAGAAAATAGCAAAGGGTGTATAAACAGGTTAGACAAAATATTACGTGAGCTGGGTTCTATCTACAAAAGTGCGTTGTTTTTTTCATGAAAATTTATATTCCTTTATTCTAACATGGGATGCTTCTTAAAAATCGTTTGTCTACCATGAAAACCAAAAATTTGAAGTGATTTTTAATTAGGGATTTAAAATAGGTTGTATTTTTATAAACGCGTTTTTCTTGATACGCCATATATGGAGATAGATGCTTTTTATATGTTGGTAAAGATTTGACACTTTATTCAACATAAAAACATAGTTACAAATGAACGCGAGCTTAAAACTAAAGCTAGAAATGAGAAAATAGCAAAGGGTGTATAAACACGGGAGATAAAATAATACGTGAGCTAGGTTCTATCTACGATAGCGCGTTGTTTTTTCATAAAAAAATGATATTCCTTTATTCTAACATATAGGGGATGCTTCTAAACATCGTTTGACTTTTATAAAATGCAAACATTTCAAGTGATTTTTAATTAGCGATTTCAAATAGGTTGTATTTTCTTCAAACGCGTTTTTCTCGATTCGCCATATATGGAGATACATCCTTTTCACGTGTTGGTACAGATATGGTTGTTTCGATGAAAGCCAAAATGGCAAGGTTTGCATTTAGTTTGGAAACTGAGTGAGCTGTATAAATGAAACAAGAAAAACCTTCAAACCATAGCGAAATGAGGAAGGAATGTAAAGCCGTTACTTTTAAAAAAAAATCCGATAATACAAGAAAGGTGAAACTAGGTATTCGAATACTATATTATGTAGATATACCATAATAAAAAAACAAAACAAACTATGCAAATACAGATGGAACATAATGCAACCGCAAAACCGCGATCGTGTTTTTGTGGAAGGGTAAAAGAATCAAACCTTTGAAGTATAGTGACAAATTCATTTGAATAAACTGATGAAAACAATAAAACGTTAAACTGAACCGTTTTATTTTACCGATCGTCCACTCGACCTTCGATTGCTAACGGTCCATTTTCCGAACGTTCCTTTTATCTTTTTCTGGAAATTGGGATTAAAATAATACCATCTTGGCACCCCTGTTCGTTACTTTATGGCAGCGTGCCTACAGCTACGGGTGGTTGCATATTGAGGAAAAGTAGGCTAGGGATACCAAAAGTTTCTCACTGGTGGGGGGTGGAGACGGAGCGCTTTTGGACAGCGAATTGTTCGCCTACTATGCCTACGATTACGATTGCCTGTCACAAGATGGACGATTCCGTGTAATGGTATAAGAACACACCCGAAGCTGTACACGCCCTGCTTTATGGATGGGTTCTCATTTTAAACGTTAGCACCAGCAGTTGTTGTGGATGCGGGAGAAATGGTAGATGGGAGGGGAGTTGCATTCTTGGAACTCACGAGCTACTTCCTTGTTTACTGCTGCTGATTCGAAAATATAACAAACAAAATCATCACTTCCGAATTTTGGTCGGCTCGTCAGCGAGAAGTGGCATATATATAAATTGCACAAATCAAAATCATGGAGAACACATACAGCCCGGGGGAACTGTCCAGTTTGGCCCAGGAGAAAATCGATCTTGGCGAGAAGCTGCTCAAAGACTTGGCCAATCTGGATACGGTCGATGGAGTGCGGAAAATTTCACGAAAAATCAGCCAGGAGCTCAAGTTTCTCAATAAGGTAAGGGACGATAAACATTGCTCTTGATTACTCGATTACATTGACCTGAGTCCATGTTAATAATCGACCTTGAACTTCCCGAACATCTGGATAAATTCCAAAAGGGACAGTTGAGTCTCATTAACTTTCTTGTTGAGTGTGCATAAATAATTTTAAAACCAATGTTTTTAGGTGCAAGCGAACAAAACGATTTCCATCAACCACATACTTTGTAGCAATTTAACACATTTTGCCTGCCTGGTGCAGTGTTTGCTGAGTTGCGAAAATGTTACTCATGTCGATTATCCACTGCCTCTAGAGGACCGAGAATCCAAGCTCCGGGTAGATATTGTGGCTGACAGTGGTGCAACATGGATCAAGGTCATTGCCCGTAATCCCAAGTCACTGAGCGATGCAGTTCACGGCAGAACGAGTTACGGGTCCAAAAGCATCTTAGAACAGGCCGAAGAATACGTGGAAGCAGCCGAATCCAATCCACACATGTTCCAAATACCGAGGGTGGTCTTTCGGTTTACCGGTAAACTAGACCAGGAACTGGTAGCCGAACTTGAACAACTGGGAGTTACAGTATTGGTTCAACAAACCTCTCAACCGCTTCCTAAAACGGAAACAGCTACCTTAACGAAACTCAATCTTGATATAACCACGCTGATAGCGTACGTTAGCGCCATGACCAACGGATCGGCCCATTGGCAATACGTCGAACCACTGCTAACCGAGCAGGCCCGCTGGGAACGCGAAAAACCCATCAAACCACTGCTCGACGATCTGTTCCACGACAAGGAACTAATATGCTGCGAAACGGCCTTCAACTCGTTCAACGAAATCCTATCGATCCTGGGCGGGGCGAAAGAGAAGTCCCGGGCCGAACAGTTGTTCCAGCAGGTCCGAATTCTGCCGGACGTCCCTTTGCCCCAGGAGCTGCAGCTCATTCGGGTGGGAGGTAAGATCAAACCACGAAGTTTGCAAATATTTGCCTTCGGGTTGACTCACCAGGCTTTGACCGTTACTTCCAATGAGGGCTTCGTCCGGGCTGCCCGGATGCAGGGATTGGAGGTGCCCGTGTTTCTGCACGACGCACGGGCCCTTACCGAAGAGAAGGAAAAATCTGCCAGATTGCTCGAGGAATGAGTGTTTAGGGGGGAAGGAATTTGAGTTTCGAAATTTGACAGTAGTTACTAATATAGGTAACTGCCTCCGTGTCGGCAGGAATTTCGTCATGCAACATGTTGTGATCAACGCACCCGGAATTGGAAACAGAAGTGTTCATTAATATATTCAAAACAATGTGGTCAGCATCCATTACTGCATTTGACAAGATTTTGTAAATTGTGAAAGCCATCAATTGTTAACCTACTTTTTGGTTCAGCGCTCTTAGTGCCGAAGATCTAGACTGTTTTATTTTAATTTTTTTTTTCATAAAGACTGTTGACTATAAGCAAAGATAGTAGATATAAACTATTTTTGCTATAAGAGTATGACTATGATCAGTGGTATAACTACCTATATTATGTTTGAAATCGCGCCTGAAAAGAATGCAGAAAACACTGTAGGTTCTCGAATGCTTAAAAATCCATTTAGTACAATGATTTGCTGAAGTTAGGAGCTACACTGGGTTATTTTTTCGAGAAAGAAGAACTATTTGAATGTTGCCCATATAAGTTGATTTTCCTGTATAGGGGGTTTGGAACAGTGTGGTTTCTTGTTTGGTTGATTTCAAGTTAAGTTTGGTTGAGTTCAAGTTAAAAAATAAACATTTCTACCACGTACCATGTCGATCTTATATCATCACACAATATTTTAATATGTCCCAATTTTATTTGTTTAAGACATCACATATCGAAACAAAACATTTGCAGTTATTAAACTTATTCTTGGTTCCATTTTGTTCGTTGGTGACAAATGAAAGTTTTCTAAACATTTCCTTCAGTTTAAAGTTTAGTTTTTCAGTATTGACGTCTCGCAGTAGACCTTAACCAAGAGCTCTTCTTCTTTTGGGAGAGTTGCTATATTTTGAATTCTTTTCTCTGGATGGGCAAAATATTTCAAAAAAACATAACTGTGGAATCTTTTTAGGTTCCAATTTCGGTCAGGTTTCGTTTCCGGACTAGGCATACCTCTCCCTACAACATACCTTGCACTAGTAGTGGGCGCAATTGGCCATGGTGGGCGTAGAACGGTGGGCGGTTGAACTGTGACAGTCGCGCAAAGAAACCGCAACTCGCGCTTTTGGCCCTCGATCGGTCGGAGAAAAAAGAAAACAGCGACCATAAACAAGAAACATCCAAGCAGCCATCAGCAAAAGTCAGTCATTGGCAGCGAGCGTGAAAAAAGTATAAAGTGATTTGCGTGTGCGGCGAATTTGATGGAGAAAACCATTTTCTGAACGCTTACTTCCGTCGGAACGAAAGTTCGGAATTCGAAGACGGACGCGTGGAGTGCATTTAGGTTGTGGGCACCAGGAAAACTGGGGGACAGTTTTTTTTACGAGTGTTTTGGTTTGTGGGTTGTGAATTTGATTCCGGCTCGAAGAATTTTGAGGTTTTTTCTTTTGTGGAATTGTGGGAAGCTGATCAGTCGTACGCGTAGTTTCTTGTATCTTTGGGACTAGATGCGATATCCAAGGATTTTGCTGTAGATTTTTTGTCTATCAAAGTGATGTTTTAAGTGAACTCGGTTGACTTTGAGCATTTTTCCTGTAAAGATTTAGCATTTGTTGGTCATTGTTTACCCTGTTTTAATTTGATAGAGTGACATTTGATACGATGGTAAGTAACGTAAATTGCATTTATTTGGCTCATAGTTGATGAATATTGTTCCCTTCGGCAGGATGTTCAACAATTGGAATTGCTTTGTAAGCAATTCTACGAATCGCAGGACTCGCAAGCAAGGGCGGAAGCGGAAAAAGCCTTGTACCTGTTCCAGGAAGACCCTGATGCGTTATCCAAGTGCCAGCAACTCTTGGAAAGAAGTAATTCTTCTTACTCTCAACTGTTGGCTGCGACAACATTAACAAAGCTGGTATCGAAAAACATTCAGGCTCTCAGTCTGCAGCAACGGGTTGACATCCGGAACTACGTTCTAAACTATTTGGCTACACATCCCAGCCTACAAGGTTTCGTAATTCAGGCACTCATTGCTCTGCTGGTGAAAATAACCAAACTTTGTTGGGTGGATTTGTATGAAGATGAATATGTATTCCGGAACATCGTACAGGATGTGAAAGAATTCCTGGGAGGCTCGGTGGAGCACTGTATGATTGGGGTACAGATTCTATCTCAATTGACCGTTGAAATGAATACGCTGGCAGAAACGGCCTGTAGCTTGACATTTACCAAGCACCGTAAGATAGCTTGTCTATACAGGGACACACAGCTGTACGATATATTCATCCTGTCGTGTACTCTGCTGAGTCAGGCCAAGGACAACTGTTGCAAAAATACTAGCTACATGGACGAGGCTCAGCACGGACTTTTTACACACTTGCTAAACCTGGCTCGGAACTGTTTGAGCTTTGATTTTGTCGGAACCTCAGCTGATGATTCCGTGGACGATATGTCCACAGTTCACATCCCGACGAACTGGCGGCCGGCTTTCTTGGAGTCGGATTCGGTCAAACTATTCTTCAGTCTGTATCACGTTCTTCCGGTACGTTTATCCTCGTTGGCGCTAGCGTGCCTCGTTCAAATCACCTCTATTCGACGATCGATCTTCAACAATAACGAAAGAATCAAGTTTCTTGCCAAACTAGTGGAAGGCGCTACCGATATCCTGAAAACCTCCCACGGACTTAGCGATCCGGAAAACTATCACGAGTTCTGTCGTCTTTTGGCACGGCTGAAATCCAACTTTCAGCTCGGCGAACTAGTCACCGTCGAAAACTATCCGGAGGCTATTCAACTCATAGCAAAGTTCACCGTACAATCCCTCCAAATGTGGCAATTCGCCCCCAACAGCGTTCACTATCTGCTTTCCCTGTGGCAGCGTCTAATCGCCTCCTTACCCTACGTTAAATCTACCGAGCCGCATTTCCTCGACACCTACACACCGGAAGTAATCAAGGCATTTGTCACCTCCAAGCTGGAATCCGTTCCGGTGATTCTGCGTGAAGGCCTCGAAGATCCTCTCGACGATACCAGTATGGTTCAACAACAGCTGGAGCAATTTTCCACCATCGGTCGTTGCGAGTACGAAAAAACGTGTGCCCTTCTGATTCAACTGTTCGACCAAACGGCCGGTCGCTATCAAGAAATCCTTTCGCAACCAGGAGCCACCAGCCATCACCAGCTGGATGCGCAAATATGCGAGGGGCAGCTAACGTGGCTGGTGTACATCATTGGGGCGGCTATCAGCGGCCGAATTAGCTACACCCACGACGACCATGATCTGCTCGATGGGGACATGATCATCCGGGTGCTGCAACTGATGGCGCTGACCGACTCCCGGCTGGCCCAGTGTGGCTGCGAGAAGCTCGAGTTTGCGATCATGTGCTTCCTGGAGCACGTCCGCAAAGTTTACATCAACGAGCATCTGCAGAAGCTGAAAATGTTCAAGAGGCTGAGCGAAGTGCTGGGCGTTAACGACGAGACCACCCTGTTGACGGTGATCAGTAGGAAAATGTAAGTTGAAGCTTCTTTCTTAGAACCATCCTAATTTTTGCCAGTCTAAATGTTTGTGGAAGGATTTGGTAACTTATCATAGAAACTTTTAGTAAAAAAATGGTAAAAATATCTCCTTGCGTGCATAGGATCACCTTATTTCCGCAAAATTGATGATTGCTTGTATTTTATCGATTGAGTATTTCAATAAGTTTTTAGGAAACCGTCACATATTTTGATTTTTAAATAGGCATCAGAAAAAATCCTGTATACTAGCTATCAAATTCTTCAAAAAATGTTTATAAGTGCATTCAATTGTTTATTCTTCAGTTTTCTTCATTTCAAATAGAAATATTGGTTAAAAAAAGAGTTAAATTTATAAATCGTGTAAAATTCATAAGTTATAATAAGGTCCAAACGTTGGAAATACTTAGGCATGTCCCCTATTTTACCCATTTTAGTGATGAGTTGCGAAAAGTTTTGAAAAAATGAGGACAAAGGGGTTGGCATGTTGAGTTTTTAAGAAATCGTTTTCTATTTACATTTAGTGTCTTATGCTTTAACACCATAATTTATTAATTTTAATTGCTTGCCAATCCCGTTTGTCAAATAGATCTGCTTTGTAAATGTTCCTTTCTCTATCTATCTGAACACAGAACCTGGATCGCATAAGTGCACCTGGAAAGTTTTTCTTTTTCGCTGTATCAGATCATCCCCCCCATTATTACTATTTTAAGGGTAACATTTTTGAAAAACCTTTCGAGATCTAAGCAGATCTCAAAGGTTTTATGTTTTATTAATATTTTTCGATTCTTATTTTTATTTTCAAGAGCGAGTAAAGGCGCTTTAACCTTGGTCGATGACCAGAAATGATTGTACACTGAAATCCAAAGCAGTTGAACAAAAATAACAAATCATAGAGTTTTTAAATTATTATTGTTAATTACAAAAATTATAAGGTTCTTAAGTTTTGTGATTTCTTTGTACAATTTGAAACGTATGGTACTGGTGGTCCACGTTTCTTCTGTTCCTGTGTTCCAGATGTCTCTGCGTTCTCTGCTCCATGGTAGGCCCAACCATTTTATGTTTTTGATCATTTTAATATTTTTATGTTAAAATAATCGAAAACATGAACAAAGATAAGAAGAATAATAACTCGCTTTTATTATTCTTTGGGACTCAGACATAAGTTCTGGCTGTGGAAGTACGATTAGTGATTAGTGATTAGTGATCGTTTTCTATTTACATTTAGTTAATCGAAGGCTCTTGGCTGTGTTGGAGAAATTAAAAAACAAAAAATTGATACTTAATTTGGAGATAGATAATTCTGTTGTGATAGGAAAATATAGCTGACCAACATTTTGACTGGTACGGTTATTCTAGTTTGAGGAACTAATGATTCGTTTCGAAATCATAAGAGGTTTAAAGCTAAGCTAGAGTTTCAAAGCTTCATTTCCATTAAATATCGGTATCTAAAATCTTTTTCTCCTTTCAGCATAACCAATCTCAAATATTTTGGCCACTCCGAGCAAATCATCCGGAAAACACTTACCCTGTTGAACGATCTCACGTTGACTTTCTGCTCGATTCGTCGCCTCATCAAGCTGGATGAAATTCAGTTTATGCTGAACAATCATACGGTAAGTTAGCTGTTGAAACTTTCGAAAACTTCTTACAGTTTGTTTAATCCTTCTACCTCTTTGAAATGTTTTTCCCCCGGGCAGCGTGAACACTTTTCTTTCCTCGGTACCGGTTCGGTGAGTGCATCACGCTGCCGCAGCATGTTTTACACCTGCCTGGGCCGGCTGTTGATGGTAGATTTGTCCGAGGATGTGGACCGGTTCAACACCTTCATGATGCCGCTGACCAATACCATCGAGAATATGGTCATGATGAACTTCCCTAGTGAGGAAGCCCGCAAGGAGCTGATCGGATTGTCTCGAGATTTGCGTGGTTTGACGTATGCCTTTAACGCCAAGAATCCCTACATGATGCTGTTTGACTGGATGTAAGTATTCTCAAAGAAGGAATTTTATTTAAAAATATGCTCATTTTTTGTTTAATTCCACAGCTATCCGGACTACTCACCGATCCTTATTAAAGCCGTGGAGCTGTGGGCACATGATCCAACCGTAACAACTCCGGTTCTAAAACTTTTTACCGAGCTGGTTTACAATCGATCCCAACGATTACAGTTCGACGTTTCTAGTCCCAACGGTATTCTGTTGTTCAGGGAGACCTCAAAACTCATTTGCTGCTACGGTGAGCATTTTTGAATTTCCTTTTCTCAGTAACAATTGAAGAGTACCAATTTCACAAATTTCGGTTGCAGGCGAACGTATCCTATCACTGGAGGTACCAAAGGAGCAGATCTATCCGATGAAGTTAAAGGGTTACGCGGTGTGTTTCCAGATGTTGAAAGCCATCCTCGGCGGGAACTACGTGAACTTCGGGGTATTCAAACTGTACGGCGATGACGCACTAGAAAATGTCCTCAACATGACGGCCAAACTGATACTGTCGATGTCCCACGAGGACATTCTGGTGAGTGTGGATCCGGCCTTCGTGGGTTACTGTTGAAGCAAAGGGGTTCTAATCATGCTTCGCTTCCTTGCAGGTTCACCCCAAGCTATCCCAAGCGTACTATGTTCTCATCGACTGTCTAGCGCAAGACCACATCACATATCTATCGACGCTAGAGCCTCCGATATTCCTTTATATTTTGGAAAGTATATCCAAAGGGTTGAATGCCTTAGGTGGGTAGATAATGGTTGAGGCAGAGCTGAGCAATTGTATCTGAATATGTTTCGTATTTTGCAGATGTGCTAGTGGGTTCCGGATGTTGTTCAACGTTAGATTTCATTGTGACGTACATCTTCAAGCAACTGCAACTGAAAGGTAAGCTTCAAACTATATAAAACTTTAAGACCGATGGTTGAAAAAAGTGAGTGTTAAAAATTTTAACAGGCATGACTGTAACAATTACTCGATTGATTTTAACAAATTGAGTCTAGTGTCAAGATTTAGCTTGTATGCATGCTTTTTACTCCAAATATAAAAATGGAGGTACGTTGAAAAACAACTATTTTGCTCCTCGCGAAAAAGTATCTAAAATGATAGGTGTGCCTCGGTACAAACTTTCGAAAGTAATGTGATTTTTTTTATACGGGATTTTCATCCTCTGGGTTGATTCATCCCTAAAAAAAAGAAAAAAAAGTAATGTGAATTAATTACATTTCTTGAAATCTGTAATCTACATTATGTATCTCTTTTCTGGAATATTTCAATGAAATATTACCGTGCAAAGGAAATGGAAAATAAGTTGTCAGTTTTGCATGCAATTTACGAATAATTTTCAATCTCAAACCCAAAAATAAACAATCGCAATGGACTTCAGGCCATTTCAAACTCGTTTATTGGAAGATTCGAATATCACTTTAAAATATTAAAAATATCAACATTTTGACGATCATGTATCTGCATTTTGATATTTAGCTCAAAATATTTAAGAAAAAATGTGGATTACTAAAAAAGGACTTCCGATAACTGGATATTTCACTTAAGTAAAATTATTAAACACTGGAATTGTTCGAGGGCAGCAGACAAACTCACTTTTTCGGTCTCGGGCCTTGGAGAAACTGAAACATAAGTTGGGCTTTCAAGTGTTACAAAACACAGAACTATGAAAATAGAGATCCACGGGCTGTAATGGGCTACTTTTTAAAAACTTAAAAGAAAAAAATATTTTTAGGTTCTACCGAGATTTGAACTCGGATCGTTGGATTCAGAGTCCAAAGTGCTAACCATTACACCATAGAACCCGTTGGATGTGTTGGGTTTCGAATGCAGCTTTCAGTTGAGATCGTAAACTTGTATTGAGTTTCTGTTTATCTTTGCTCGGTTCTCCCCATGAATGAAATAACCATCATAGGAACGCATGGAAACTGAATAACCAAATCTAACGCCTTTCTCCCATTCTCATTCTTCCCACAATAATCACTCATCCGCGACCTGGCTCTCGCGCGGCTGGTACTCACCGGAACTCACCGTAACCGTACACGCAGAAAAACAAATGCTGCTCGTTTCGACATTCCCGAACAAAAAGCTGCGCCAGAGCGTGCTGCCCGAGGACAACGTGTTCCTCAAAGTGATGGAACTGCATCCGGAGATACTGCAGAATCTGCTGTCGACGCTGCTGAACATCGTGATGTACGACGACTGCAAAAACCAGTGGTCGATGTCCCGGCCGCTTCTAGGGCTGATCCTGCTGTACGAGGACTATTTCAGGTAAGTGGATACGTTTTTGGAGAGAATTATCTGTTGATGGTATTAAAGATTGTTACGTCCGCCGGATGTAAATTTTAAAAATTTTACTAGTAGCCATAATCTCAGGGCAGATATTTTTTCTCAACTTTTACCCCAGAGAGGACATTTATTTTGCGCAATTTGGAAATGTCGTTGGGAATAAGGATCGACTTTTTTTAAAAACGATGCAAGCATCAATCCCCAAAATCTTAAAGGCGTCCATAATGTGCAAGACCTTTTCTACAGAGACTAAAATAAAACAAAATACGCTAACCTACACCGGGATAAGTGTGGACGGTGTTTCGTATAGTTCAACTTTAAAAAAATCATTAAAATAACCAGCAGTAGATAGTTTTGATAAAATTACGAAGAGATGAGCGGGAAAAGTTATCACGTAAATGTTTATGGACTGCAGCTGGTGGTACCCCATAAAGCGGGGCAAGTGTGAACGGTAGATTTGATTTCTCAGTAAATTTTCAATAAATTTGTGTTTTCTTGATTGAATACGTTACTTTATTGCTCGAACCTTCCAAAATTTTGAAAATAGTTCATGGTACTACCCAGTAAGCGCGTCCTCTCAGAAATCGACAGAGCTATGCAAAAAATTGAGAGTTGAGTCACCGAGCTTAGAATAAAACGGTTAACTTCGGCGACACTCCAAGAACGCAAATATTTTCATTCGGTTTGTCCTGCCGAGATACCTAGAGGCAACAAATACGAATACGTACATGCGAAATCAGTTTGAATCGTACACTCGTACGGTGTGGTCGCATTTTGTCCCCGTGTCTCGTGTGTGCTTTCAATCGTAGCTGTCGACTTCTCAGGCAGGCGAACACGCGTCTCGGAGGGAAACATACAAACACGATTCGGATTGTGTTCGTGTGTTTCTCTGGAGGGCGTGTCTTAGCTTAATTCGTGGCACTCACCCAAGGCACGCGTATGGTGTGTTCCTCTCTAACGATGTGATGATGCAAAATCGCCAGAGAGATCGTTACGATCCCTCTGGCGATTTGAGTTACCTCACTGCCGATTCAAATTTACCGGGTATAAGTTAAGCATCTTTTAATGATTATTGTGTGTAATGTATGTTGCAACATATGAGATTCGATTTTATCGAAAATATATAGGACTTATTTCAGAACAAACAAGTACTTTACCCAACTATTCATAATAAATTCGAATGCTAAATATAGCTAAATTGAATTGGATTAAGGAGAAAATTGGAAAAATGTGTAATCATCAAGTCTGTATTAAGTAGTCCCTTATACCCCTTAGCCCACTTACCCCAGGTAGGGTTTGCCTTGGTGATTTTTTTTAGTTTTTTGTAAATGAATAAACTCTTATTTCATTTTAACCGCCGTTTCTTTACCTAACTGGTTGTTTCGAATGTAAGGATTGTTTCAATGCAGAATTTTTCGCCAAGAGCCAACTATTTTACGAGAAGTTTGCAATAATTGAAAAAGATGCACATCAACTTGCAAATAGAAAATTAACAAAAAGTCGCTGTAAACATCCGCTATTGTCGGAATAGTATCTCTTTTACAGTTATTGGATAAATTACAAGTAAATTTAACATTCTGCATTAAAAGTTTGAAAAAATAGTGCACTGTGTTGTTTTAATAGCCATCGTCCATACTTACCCCGGTGTACCTTATTTGATTCCGTCGTTTCCTAAAGTAAAAAAATGCGTTTATTGTAACTAGGTAAGAAAATGATAATGTTACTAAATTCTCAATAAAAATACAGTTTTCCACTGAAGAAGCTTACAACAAATGGCTAAAACGATCTAGTAGATGGTAATAAAAAAAAATACAATCGTTTCGATTACAAAAATTGACTTAATAGTAGTTAAATTATCAAAATTAAAGATTAAAACTCAGTCGTAAACCAACCTTGACAAAGCAATAATGTTTATCATAGTTGTAAAATCCTCATGCGTTATAATGCCACTGTAAAATCTAAACCCTAATGAAATATGATCGTTTTTTTTTCAATATTTTACAGACAACTTCGTGAAAACATTGTGCATTCTCAAGCTATCGAGAAGCAACAGTCGATGGCGTGCCTGTTTGACGCCTTAATGGATGGCATCGAACGAAATCTGCACGTCAAAAACCGTGATAGGTAAATAACTCTGATAGTTTTTTAGTAATCAACAGAAATATCTCAATTTCGACGTATTTTTTTTTTTAAATTTAGATTCACCCAAAACCTGTCAGCGTTCCGGCGGGAGCTCAACGATTCCCTGAAGTCATCGAACAACCTGTCGAACAACTCGCCGGTGAATGAAATGGTAGTTTCCTAGTTACTTTTACAATCACCCATCCGTACACGCACATCAACCCCCATCAACACAAACACACCCACACAGAGAAGATCTCCTTTGTATATATACTCTTTCTACTACTTCTCCTACTACTAATACTATAACTAGAACAACAACATACGGTGACCCAAATGCTAAGTAAGCATCAATGTTAGGGATCTTAAATTAGCGATGCGGACACTGTGGTACTGAGTGTTGACAAACTATTGCATGTGTAGGTCCGTTCTGTGTATAGTTTGCACATTTTCGTTTAACAGAAATCTACAAATTAATTTTTATTTAAGAAAGACCTAAAACATCAGTATGAGTGATGGAGCTGGACGCAAACGGATACCTCAATAAGGTCCGGAATGAAAGAAGAATGACTAAGTGGGTGAATGTGATGTCGAATATATTTTTATTGATTTGAAAAGTTGGTTCAGAATTTTTTTACAAAAAGTAACCGAACGCGAGAAATGTTATTTGTTCCTTCATAAGTTTATCATTCCGTTTAAGTTGATTGTTCTTATATTTTGTTAGTTTAGAAGAGAAATAACTTAGTTTTAAAAATTGCACATCTGTCAGGAGACATTCTAACAATACAACAATCTGTAACCACCAGCTCACTTATTTACACCCGTATTTTCCCTTCATTTGCTTGGTTTATTTCTTCCCCTAACAGCCCGTTGTGTACTACTGAACAGCCACTGTATTTGGCCGCCTATTTGTGAAGGACTTTATGAACAATTGGCAAGTTGAACGATCGGAAGAAACAGTAAAAAAAACCGCAAATTTCTTGAAGTACGCCTATGAAAATAGGTTTTAACGAACTTGGTATCAATGAGCTCCTCTGTACATTGCTGATAGTTTTGAGCAGGCCGCATGATTGAATAATTCAAACTGTTTATTGTATACTAAGTGAAAAAAATCTGACTTTCTCACACTTGTAACATTTCAGAGTTTAATAACCATCTAGTAGTTCATTAAGCAGGAGATAAGGCGAAAAATTATAGCGATTTTTTAACTTCATACTCGCAAGACCAGCTATTAAAAAAATGAGGGTTACTTACACGAAATTATCCAACGTTGTCTTTTTTTCCACTAAATAAATAGAGTTATCCGACGTTGAACGCCTGAAGAAAAACTGTTGAATTTGAAAACCAATCAAGTAAGATTAAAATGTTAGAAGATCGAAACAAAACAAAATTAACGTTGAAGAAGTACTCACGACAGTCTTTTCAAAAGACACAATTCAAAAGATCCTTGAGCAAGATGTTGTAAACAAATTGAGTTCGAAAATTATCTATCGAAAAACTTGTCCAATGTTAAACTTTAGTCCTATTTCTTGCTACCCCAAATTTTCATCGAAACAAATATCATGCTACCTATTACATCACAAGAATTCATCCTGCACGGCATCCTTCAAGTATTCAAAATACGTCAACTAAACTCCCTTACTATTTTCATTTCCATTTTCACTTACGTTTGTTTTTACCTCTTTTCCTACAGATTGACTAAGTTACTCCCGATTTTATTCATTTGTTTTGACTGTCCTTGCTGATCCTGTTGATGCATTGGTGTTGCAACGAAAACAAAGTACCCTCTATGAATTTTGTACATTTTTAGTAGTGTTGATTGATTTCGGTTTGCCAAATTTTCGAATTAATTCCATCTCTCGCGCTTTCATTGGCTTATTTTTTCTTGTCGATTTTCATTTGTTTTTTTCTTTCTCTATGTCTTTCCCCGCTCTCTGGCGGCTGCTGGAACAATTCACAACCACACAGTTCTTTTCCGTTTAAGCACATGCAAATATTAGAATAGTAATTGGTTAAGAGGACCCAAACGACGACGACGACACAACAACAGGACGCTGACGACCGAGATTCCAAAAAATGTGTATGATAATGTGAACATATATTGAAACAAAAAATAAGAAAATTTAGTTAAATTGTGCGAGAAGTGCTATCTTTCGGAATATGAAATAGTGCTAGATTATAGACTAAAGAATCCGAGAAAGTGATTTTGGAGTAACGAAAAAAAAAAAACAAAAAATAATAAAACAAGCGAATTAAATGTTGATGTTTGAAACACGTTTTGTACCGATAAACTTAAGCCATTGCGTCACACATTGTTGAAACACTAGAAAAACATAACATTAACACAGAGCTCGCGATGCAGATTTTCTAGCAGAGACCTATTTAACAGAAATGCTTTTGCAACCCCAATGTTGCATGGCCAGTAAACTTTGTGCGTGGTTCTAGGGATTTAGAGTTTGCAAAGCCAACAGTCAGAACAAGCTAGTTCGCCCTTATAACTGTAAGATGGTAAGAAAATTTAGGCTTAGCTCAGTCCAGCCGTATCGACAGCTCAGTACGAGGTAGCCGAAAAATTGATGTATTTGTATGACGATTGCTGTGAGGAGCGATAGCGTACCCTCTCAATTTACAGGTTCTGATGTATTTCAAAGGGTTGTAGAAATTAAAACTATTTTTTCTATTTTAGTTTCCGAAACAAAAATGCCTGAAAACGTTGACAACTTTCGTCTTCGATATTTAAATTGAAGTTTCAGAATATTCGGAACATGCGTCATGCACCCTGTTTCTTGAACAGCAATTCTACCACGTAGGAAAAGGGATGAATAACACGAGAGTGTCCATATCCTAGAAAAACAAACAAACAACAAATTCTTCGCCCTTTCAAATACATCATTTAAAGTTTTACAAACCCTGTCAATAGAAATTACAAAAAAATAAACTGTCAATAAATTCACTAGTGATACAGGCGAGAATTGACAGATACACAACTAAGAATTCGAGAAAAATAAATGGGAAAGGATACGTCCCAGTGTACCTAAGTTTCATACATAAAAGCACATGAAGAGAAGGGATTGATCGAGGGTAAATCATTCTAATTGTTAGAGTGCGAGAACGAATGGTAAAAAATCACAAAAAAACTATAAAAAACAGCTATGAAAAAAAAAAAAACATCGAGCTGTGCTAAAATAACACGTGAAACAACGGAGAGCGCGGAGAGATCGATTGAAATATATTTTAATTTTTAAGCTAGCAACCTACAAAATACAAAATGATGTCTTGAAATTCAAACCCCGCGGGATAACAGTCCTTGTTTTAAAGTCTATCATGAAGCAATGCGCGCGCGTTTTTTGCGCGGGTCAGGCTAACAGATGAAATAATGCAGGAACTAATCTTAGGAAACGTTGCATGTAGAAAAAAAAGAATGGGTACAGAATAGGTAGGACGGGCAGAGCAAAATAGAAATGATCGATATTAGATTTTTTAAAAACCGATAAGCCTTTTCGATGATCCGAAATTCCTTTCGAATAAAAAACGAAGGTTTTATGATGTGTCACGTTCAAAGGTCAGTTTTTTGTTTGGTCAATTATTACCTTCTGTGGCTAGGATTAGTTGAGTGTGATGCAAGATATTGATGAAAGATCATACTAATATAGTGTTTTTCTCTGTTCATTTTAATTCCATGATGCACGCTCCCCTAATAATCATCGAATTCTTTCATCGCACCGGAGGTCTGTTGATGACCATGGAAAGCAGACGCACAACTTAAAGAGGGTGAAAGCTGCTGGAAAAGTGGGTGAGTGTTATCAATGTTTTTTTCTCATTATTTCCTAACCTCAAGTGTATCAAATAGAATAAAACCATATCTAGAGTTTGTTTTGATTAAGTCGTATGAGCCAACTGACTTATTTCGAGAAAATCGCTGCTGAAGTTTTGTAACACTTTTTCAATTATGGTATTTCATATTTGACTCAGAATTTTCTGGAAAATTGATACATGATACAAAAACAGATGAGAAATGTGGCAATGAACTCGATACAGGCTTTAATTGAGATTTTCGGGTAAACAAGTACTAACGACCTTTTGCATTACGTTTTTGGTGTAAACGTCATTTTGCAATTAAAAATTTTTTATTTATGAAATTTTAAAAAATGTTATCTTATAACATGATTTGTTTTGTTCTAATCTTCGCTAATATCTGCTAACATGCTTTGACTACAAAAATTCTAACATGAGGATTTCTTTGTGGCCTGACTCGATTATTGGCTTGTAATAGTTAATTTGAGAAATAACTGCAAGTGCTAATTTGTCAAGCATCTAGCAAAAATAGAAATGAAAGAGGACTTACGTGTAACTCCTTGGATCGTTGTCTTGCCCCGTGGGTGATATGCGCACTACAAAATTGGTGAGATGGCCTGGTCCCAGTCTGTTACATTGGAGTAAGTCATGGTGAGGAGCAGTGTTGGTAAATTTCGCCCGTCACGCTTGACCCGACTAGTTTTGTTTCATCAAACGACGGGCACTGTTCTCAATTGACGGAGCCTCATTTTTCGCCTGACGGATAAAGCACGACAACAATCAACATTTCTCCATCATCGACTGGCGAAGCTCCTACACATGGTCAACATTTCTCCTGAGAGTGACTGGCAAATCTCATCACACTTCGATCGGCTTCTGACGGCAGGTACAACTAATTGAACGACTTGCTGGCAGAGAGCAACAATAGCAATAAAAAACTGAAAACGAGCTTGCTGGCAGGAGCAACAATAATAATAAATGCGTTTCTTTTTCGTCTTCGGTCGTCTTCGGCTTGCTGGCAGGAGTAACAATAATAATAAATGCGTTTCTTTTTCGTCTTCAGCTCGGTCGACGACTCGTTCGAATGCGATTGGTAAATGCTGACTATGAAATTTTTTCAGCTTCAAACGACTGGGGGTTGAATGACTGGCAAACGAAGTGACTGGTCGTTAAGGAACAGTCAATTGATTTTGACGGACCAAGAGGCTTCACAGTCACAGCTTCACGCCTCATGACGATGAGTTTTGCCAAGCCTGGTGAGGAGCCACACCTGTGCTGCGAGGCACTGTGTACCAGGTTTCAATTCTACTGGAAATGATCGGTTAGGTACTTCCTGTGATTTTGATAACCGCTCAAGTAGTGCAGGAACTCGTTCGAAGCTTCTATATGTCGACTGCTACTTTATGAACAAAAAATAACAGGCTGAGTATAAGTTGAGACATAGAAGTAACATTTATTTAACTTACCCAACTGCGAGTTGAAGACATTTGTTTTCCAACGATGCAGAACAACTCTTTTGATTGATTTCTGTTTGAAAAAATAAGGTTTTCATCACCTGGCAATGAATTTTCAGCCAAAACACATTAGGTCGCAAAAACAATCACGACGAACTGTTGTTTATACGTCATTTTGCATCACGGCAATCCAGTGCTGCGCAAAACGTTGTTAAAACCAAATTGCACTCAAAAATGAGAAAGTCATTATACGTCTAAAATTCAAATCATGTTCTAAAATTTATTTATTGATCAAATGAAACCAAATTTTTACCTAACGTAAAATACATGTTTTTCAATCGTTTGCAGTAAAAATCTCAATTTTGTTTATGTTGGTTCATACGACCTAATCAAAACAAACTCTAGATATGCTCAGCCGTCTAGAGACCTAGCGAGCTGAAATAAGGCATCAAAGCTGAATTTTGAGTAGAGATGCATTCCGATTCGATTTCTTTCGAGAAGCGGTTATCGATACAAACGATCCACTGTTTTGTAAAGTTGTCGTAAAAGAGGCTTTGAAGGGGTTTCACATCATTGAGTGGAACACATTCGAATGCGGAGAATCTTCAGCAACACCGGATCATCCTATATTCGCCTGCAGCAGGTTCGAGGGTCAACGCAGAAATACAGTACCGTTCATAATTGTATAGAAATTGAAAGCACGCGCACTGTCACTTCGACTTTGAACTTCACTTCCATAACTTTTGACTCTGATGGTATTTTTTGATCAAATTTTCTGCGTTAGATAGATCAACTATCACACTATTATATCACAAAATTTGAGCTCTCTGGAGTTTGTGTGGCTTGAGATACAGTCATTCTACGAAAATCGGACTTTTTGGACTTTTCTCTTTCAAACTGTAATATCTCTATAACTGCGCTACGTTTTTTGTTGAAATTTTGCAGAGTGATTGTTGAAATGTTTAGCTATCATATCTGAAGTTTTTTAAAAGTTTTATCGATGAGATCAAAAGTTACGCGAGGTACAATTTTTCAGGCATGAACCTAAAAATGCGATTTCTATAGAATTTTGGACGATTCATGAGAATATAATCGTTTCCATCCACAAATCAGTCAAAAAATGCCTGGCAAAAGCAATGATGAAATGAAAAAATGAAATTAACGGTCTAAAATTTGATCAAAAAATATCATCAGAGTAAAAAGTTATGGAAGTTCAAAGTCGAAGTGACAGTGCGCGTGCTTCCAATTTCTATACAATTATGAACGGTACTGTATGTGACACACTATTATATCCGAAGGGATGATTCCCGATCTTCAGACTATCCTGAAAAACATGAACTTGAAAGTTATGAAAAGCATCGCAGAATCCATCGAGTCGGCCAAGACTGCTATTTAGTGTTTGAATAAGTTATTTATTTTTTTAAAGTACTCACTAAGTGTTAACAGCCTGATCGCAGTAACATGGAAATTTATGTCATGTGAAAATTGGGAAAATCAAATCATTCTTTGTTTGTTAGTCAAATAGTACAGACTTATTTGAACAGTTATCAATTGGCGACGAGTAATTGAAGAATCTACGAAACCTTGCCTATTCCTAACAAGATGTCCCATCCATCCAAAGGAATTTCCAACCAAATGCAAGACATTTTCAAAATGATCATGAATCAGAATTGGCAGATGGCGGAACAGAACGCGTGGTTAATGGCGGTCATGGAAAGATTCACCACTCAAGCAGCCCCCAACCAGCCAACTAACAACCCCGAATTGGTCATCGAGTCTCTGTCGTCCAATATTCGAGAGTTCTGTTACGATCCGGAAAATTTCCTTACATTTGACTTTTTTCTTCAAGATGGAGCCTAGTTGGACGATGCGGCCAAGGTACGGCTGCTGCTTAGGGTTTGAACGTGATAGTCCACGACAAGTACCTGAACTTCGTTCTGCCGAGACATCCGAGGGATTTTAGTTTCGAAGAAACTGTCGAGAAACTAAAACAGCTCTTTGGAACCCGGATTTCTCTGTTCAGCAAGAGGTACAATTGCTTTCAACTTGTTAAGCAGCCGGAGGAGGATTTCGTGGCGTATGCTGGAACGGTGAACAAACGTTGTGAGGACTTCGAGTTAAGCAGGATCACATCGGATCAATTCAAGACGCTGATCTTTATCCGAGGCCTCCAATCGTCGAAGGATTCCGATATTCGAACGCTAATAGTAAAAATACGTGGAAATATTTAAACTTCATATCTGGTAATCAGGTTGAAGAGCATGATGCTCTGAAACTATTAGTAAACGGAAATCTCATAAGCCACGAAAGAACTGTTGCCGACACCTTCAACTATTTCTTCAGCAACATAGGGCCCCTGCTCGCTTCTAGTATCAGCAGCCAGAGAAAACGAATCGATTCGGCACCTTAGCCCAACTACGCAGTTCACGGAACCGGCTACCGAGCAAGAAGTGATCTTGAAAATTAAAGATCTTTATGCTAACAAAAGCGTAGAACCCGATGGAATACCGGCGTACTTTATAAAAAACCATTATCAATTTATCTCAAATTGATTCGAGATGTATTCAATGAAAGCTTGACGAAGCCCCTCTCGAGGACTGTTGGGATACCATCAAAACAGCCATCAACAGTGCGGCGGAGAACGTCATCGGTTATGTGGAGCGATCTCGACGGAACGACTGGTTCGACGAGGAGTGTAGGAGGGTGATGGACGAAGAAAATGCCGCGCGGGCGGCAGTAGTGCAAAGAGGCACCCGTCGAAATGTGGAAAATCACCGACAGCGGAAGAGGCAGCGAGTCCGACTTTTCCAGGAGAAAAAGCGCCGCCTGGAGGAGGAGGAGCTCCAGGAGCTGGAGCAGCTGCATCGTTCCCAAGAAACACGAAAGTTCTATCAGAAACTCAACGCATCCCGCAAAGGCTTCGTGCCGCAAGCCGAAATGTGCCGGGATAAGGACGGGGGTATCCTGACGGACAATCGTGAGGTGATCAAAAGGTGGAAGCAGCACTTCGATGAACACCTGAACGGCGCACATGCAGGAGATCAAGACGGTGGGGGAAGGTACATCGCCGGCGTAGCCAACAACGAAGAGGAGCCACTCCCAACTCCTAACGATGAGTGAAGTTAAGGAAGCCATTCGCCAGCTGAATAGAAACAAGTCGGCTGGGAAGGATGGCATCGCAGCTGAACTCATCAAAATGGGCCCGGACAGGTTAGCCGATTGCCTACATCGGTTGATAATCCGGATCTGGGACATAGAACAGCTACCGGAGGAATGGAAGGAGGGGGTAATATGCCCCATCTACAAGAAGGGCGACAAATTGGACTGTGAGAACTACCGAGCGATCACTGTCCTCAATGCCGCCTACAAAGTGTTGTCCCGAATCCTACTCCGCCGCCTAACGCCACAAGCAAACAGATTCGTGGGAAGTCATCAGGCCGGCTTCATGGAGGGACGGTCTACGACGGACCAGATATTCACATTGCGGCAAATCCTCCAAAAATGCCGTGAACACCAAGTCCCTACGCATCATCTATTCATCGACTTCAAAGCCGCATACGACACGATCGACCGTAACGAGCTATGGAAAATCATGGACGAGAACGGCTTTTCCGGGAAGCTGATCAGACTGATCAAGGCAACGATGGATGGAACGCAGTGCTGTGTGCGGATTTCGGGTGAATTGTCGAGTTCATTCGAATCGCGCAGGGGGCTTCGACAAGGTGATGGTCTATCCTGCATGATGTTCAACGTGGCGCTAGAAGGTGTTATTCGACGAGCGGTGGGCGAAATGCGGGGCACGATTTTCAACAGATCCAGTCAACTTATCTGCTTTGCCGATGACATTGATATAGTCGGCAGATCATCTGCGGCGGTGGAGGAGATCTACCGCAAACTGAAACGCGAAGCAGGAAGGATTGGGTTGATGATTAATACGTCCAAGACGAAGTACATGCTGGCCTGCGGATCCGAGACCGACCGAACCCGCTTGTCCAGTAATAACAAGGTCACGATCGATGGCGACGAGCTGGAGATAGTCGAAGACTTTGTCTATCTCGGCTCACTGGTGACCGCAGACAATGACACCAGCCGTGAGATCCGGAGGCGAATTATCAGCGGAAGTCGTGCCTACTATGGACTCCACAAGCAACTGCGGTCGAGAAGACTTAGCCCTCGCACGAAGTGTAACCTGTATATGACGCTCATTAGACCGGTTGTTCTCTACGGGCACGAGACATGGATATTGCTCGAGGAGGACCTGCGTACACTCGGAGTATTCGAGCGACGAGTGTTGAGAACCATCTTTGGCGGCGTACAGGAGAACGGAGTGTGGAGGCGAAGGATGAACCACGAGCTCGCGCGACTCTACGGCGAACCCAGTATCCAGAAGGTGGTGAAGGCTGGCCGGATACGCTGGGCGGGACATGTTGCGAGAATGCCGGACGACTGTCCTGCAAAACAGGTGTTCGCTACGAATCCGGTAGGAACAAGACGAGCGGGGGCGCAACGAGCGAGGTGGTGAAACCAAGTGGAGCGTGATCTGGCGAACGTGGGGTGCCCGAGAAATTGGAGAACGGTTGCTATGAACCGAGTGAATTTTAGGAATTATGTTCGTCAAGTTATGTCGTGAGACGGAATACTATGTAAATAAAATAAAATAAATAATCAACGAAAGTCTCGACACAGGTAAATTCCCAGATTGTTTAAAAATAGCTGAAGTTGTGCCGATTCACAAAGCAGGATCCAGATTTGATGTTCACAATTATCGACCTATCTCATTTGCCTGAGTAAAATTCTGGAACAAATGTTAGCTAGGATCTAGGATCATCATTTTTTTCCAAAGGCAAAGCATCTTGTACAACTGCATATATAGATTCCGCGCAGGTTCCAGTACAACAACAGCTACTTATTAGCTTTTCGCTAGTGTTTGCAAGCTAAGGATCAGATAAAACTCGTTGGAGCTAATGAGGAGCTTTCTTACTGGTAGAAGTCAATTTGTGTCCGTCAACGGAGTACGAAGTAGTATCCAATCTTTGAAAGTTGGCGTACCACAGGGAAGTAATCTCGGACCGCTTCTCTTTCTTGCGTATGAATGTTGGTTAATCGCCGCGATGTATTGTTGTTGAATTTTATCGACGTTTTTCGGCGAGTTTTACAAATTCAAAACGTTTTTATACCATTTGTCCAGACGTTTCGAGCTACTCTGGTATTCGCTCCTCTTCAGTGGACACTAAAATTTATTTTAAATTACAAATAATTACTAAAATTACAGTTTTTGTTTTCAAACTTACGAATAACTTGCTTTCGTCTATACTAATTTGTTCTGGCTCAGTTTATTTTGTTTTGCGTATGCGAACGATCTGCCCAAACTAAATTTAATAGGAAAGCCATGTTTATTTGCCGATGACACTTCGTTGTTCTACACTGATGATGACCCCTCCATAATAATTAACAACATGCGGGCTGATATGGAAGTCTTAAAAGGTTATTTCGGTGAAAACCTGTTGTCATTGAACTTGACGAAAACAAAGTACATGATTTTGTCCCAGGAGACCAGTAGAAGTGCATGAAGAACTGATAATAAACTAAACATCAATCAAAAAAGTTGATCACTTCACATATCTTGGTCTAGACATTGATTGTAAGTTGAAATGGAACTACCACATACAGAAACTCCAAAAACGGGAACTTGTCGACGGGAAATTGATAGTTTTTGAAGATATACATATTTTTCTAGGACATGTGAAAGTTGAACTATGGTGAAATCCGTTCGCACTTGCCCGGTGTATTATATATCAGGTTTTAGGAAACTAGTCCGGCTGGAATTTCATCTTTCAATCATTCCTCATCGGTGTCATATCATCCTGTAGAGGTAACGAAACAACGTTTGGTTTGGCAAAGGAGCGATTGAGCTGTAACGATATTGACAAGCTCTTGAATACGATTCTGAATTGACAGGGGAGTATCAAAGAATACGGCCTTCAAAAAATCTCGTTTCATGGTTCTAGTGTTACTTACAAGTGACAAATCAAATCACATTCATTATTTTCTTCCATTCCCCTTCAACTTTTTCAAGCCGGGTCAAGGCATTAGGTAAATTTCAGTTAGGTTCGACCTACTTAATACAAGAAAAAACAATTTCCAACACTTTCTTTAACTTTGTTAGACCGAGCTTCCTCGAGGATTTCTTATCAATAAGGTACGTTCACTTACCTCTGACACAAACGGATGATGATGATAGTGCTGATCTGCAACTTTCAGCTGCTGCATGATCGTTATCATAATTCCCAAGGCACAAATATCGATTGGGTAGCATCAGTTACTGTAAGGCGTTCAGGACTATCGTATCGGAAGTAGCAGCAGCAGCAGGATGTTGGCCACGACAAAGTGGTTCGCATTGATTTTTTGCGTTGCCTCAAGCCTAGCGGCTGAGCGCCACGGTGACAATCCCTTCAACGATCAGTTTTTGCAGGAGGTCCAGGCCAAGGCCAAAACATGGACCCCGGATAGTTCGTTTGAGGCTGGAATTCGGTACGGTGCGTTCGCGAGTTTGCCAGGGATTCACGAGAGTTTGACTGATTTCAGTCTGCTAACCAAACGGTATCACGCATCGTTGACAAGCATGGATTTGCCGATACGGTTCGATGCCAGGGAGAAGTGGCCCCAGTGTGAATCGTTGCGTATGATCCGAAATCAGGGCACCTGCGGATCTTGTTGGGCGGTTGCAGCCACAAGTGTGATGTCGGACCGGTTGTGCATTCATTCTGGAGGCCGCATCAATGTGGATTTGGCCGCTGAAGATTTGATGGGATGCTGCCACGATTGTGGTGAAGGCTGTAATGGAGGATTTCTGGATGGATCTTCGTTTCTGTACTGGGTCGATGCTGGAGTTGTTAGTGGAGCGCCATTTAATTCTACCGATGGCTGTAAGCCTTATCCATTCAAACCTTGTACTTATCCTTTCAAGAACTGCGCGAAGGAAACAAGTCCCAAATGTGTACATCACTGCATTTCGGAATTTGACGGAAAGTACAAGAAAGACAAATTCTATGGCGAAGTGGCCTACAAGGTCCCTAACGACGAGCGAATGATCCAGTGGGAGATCATGACCAATGGTCCTGTGGAGTCTGGATTCAAGGTATTCCAGGACTACTATTTCTACAAATCTGGCGTCTATCAGCACGTGAAGGGCGACCGAGTGGGCAAACATGCCATCCGGATTTTGGGCTGGGGCTGGGAGAATGGTGTTCCGTACTGGTTGATCGCCAACTCATATGGTACTGGCTGGGGTGAGGATGGTTATTTCAAATTTCTTCGTGGGTCCAACCATTTGGGCATCGAGGAGACTGTTATTGCTGGTCTGCCAAAGCTGTCGTAAAGATGAAAATAAAAATGTATAAAAACGCACGGGCTGTTTTCTCGTTTTTTTTATTGCCGTTATACAGTAAGAGTGGCTCAAATCAGTCGACTTTTGAAAATTAAACGCGCTGCAGACTAAAATTGATCCTAGGCCTAACACAAGGTTCCATGCAAAATTTCGGACCACGCGCAGACGTTTTGTTTGATAACAACTTGATTGTTTTTTGGTGCATCTTTTAAGATAAACATTTCATCCTTAGACCTTATTTCGATTAGAATTATTATGCAAAAGTTACTAAGGTAAACAAAATTACCTAACCTAATTTTAATAGTTCATTTGAGTGCTCCGGTCGGGTGGTCGAACATTTTGAAGCCTCATCAACAATGCTCTTAGGTCAGTGGTTTTCAAAGTGGTCCCTACTGCCTCCTTGGGGGCGTTGAAAGCTTCTAGGGGTGCGATGAGCACAACTATGAAATTTGGGGGGGCGTTGGAAGGGTTCAGGGGGCGGTGGGGTCATTTTCAAATTCACATTTTCACAAATAACGGAACATCTTAGAAATGAAATGACAGTAATTACGTTCAATGCAAATTTTAAAAAAGTTAGGAACAATATGACAGAGTTGATAAGCAAGTTTTTTTCTCTGTAAGTCACAACACAGCCAGATTTTTTTATAATTGTGACAGATTTCGTATACCATCTGTATATTGATCTGGTTTTGTAATCCAAGCAGCCTTTTATTGCAAAATTATATTTAACTTTGCTATCATGTCTTGATAGTGAAATATCGTATCACTTTTATCGAATAAAGGTGGTACAACATCAAAATTTGAGTCTCACTTTTCATATAAGGATACCTCGATCAAGCCAAGTGTAGTTTTAAATGAAACCTCAATGATACCTCGTTTAGCCAACGTTTTTAAACGAGTTTTGAGGGCATAATGATGCCACTTTCAAAACAAAACAAAATTGGTATCGTTGTGTCCTTAAAACTCATTTGAAAAGGCTGGCTGAACGAGGTACCAAAAGCGTTTAGTGTAACCAAAATCTTTAGATTGATTTTTATTGTTAATTTCTAATCGATTCGATGATACCTTAACGATGTCTAGTTTTGCTATAACAGAGAAATTAACAAAGTTTGTTTTCAGTTAAGTTTAAATTTCAATACTTAAAAAACTGATTTTCTGTATTCAAAATTATGATACCTTTATGATGCCTAATTTTATAATCGTTGGAAAATCAACACTCAAAATGCGCGAATTATGCCAGAAACGAACAAATTTGTTCTTTGTGTTTCTTGATTTCTTGATTTAATTTTAAACACCTAAATAAATCTGTTTTTTTCAAAACAGAAAATTGTTTACAAAATCATGTTATTATTATAATTTCACTTTTCTGCTCTATCATTTTGGTTTATGAAACTTTGCTATCTTGGAAAAAAAAACTCAACCAAACAGCGCTTCCAGTTTGGTCAATGCAT
>NC_073691.1:151552304-151577304 GCF_029784155.1 Uranotaenia lowii | reverse complement strand
ATCACTACTAATCCCAGCGTCCCAACTTACCTTCTATTCTAACCTACACTATACCTTCAACAATAGTAAATTATAAAACTCGTTAGTATTAAGATAATGGAGATAGATTGAGTACGTGGTGGGTGATATGTTTTCTTTCCCTGAACTTTGGTCGGCTTCAACGCTAAACCGGAAGGTGGTAACTGGCCAACTAAACTCCGTTGAAAACCCTTTCAAATGGGATTGATTCTTACCTTGGCATCCAGGTACCCACCCCTGTTTGGATCGTTTGTTTATACGTGGAAAGTTGGCCGCCCATGCTGTCGTTGTCGTTGAATTGTGTGTAATTAATTGCACACTTGAGATTGTGCACTGCTATCTGGTAATAATAACCGATCATTAAATCATTGCGGAAGTTACTGGAAACGTCACACGCTAACGTTAATTGATCGATATCGTTTAGCACACGCAACAGTTTGCGATCGATTTGGGAAAGAAGTTGTTTTGATGTGATCTTCCTAATACAACGTCAGTTAGACACCTTTTCAGCGGATGTTTGACTAAACTGTTATGAGTGATGCTGTTGGGATCGCCCACAGAATGAAGAAAAAAACGTGCGAAATTTATCGTCACCCAAAAAATGAAAGAAAACTATTCTTGCATCAAATACTTCCTCATTTCAGAACGAAGGCGGCTTCTTTGAAAGGCATTGATTATTTGAATAATTTCATTACATTTAGGGGAAAGTCGGGTAAGACGGACACACTAAGGTAAAATCAAAATTGAATATCGGATATTGCTTTTCTCATCGCAATTTCCGTGCAGATGCGCAGTTTATGTTGTTTGCTTTCTCATGATCCATTGAAATTAGTAAATTTCTTCCATCAAGACTGTTCTAAAACATGCCTGCAAATAACACTTTTCAAAAATGGTCGGATAAAACAGACACTGCTAAGAAAAGGTACATTTTTCCGGAAAATTGCTGTTAAAGTACATATTTTTGTGAGTTAAGAATTTGAGAACGTTTTTAAACAAAATTGGAACCCAACTACTCCGAGTCCAGAAGCGAAACAATGTGGTGAATTCCATATTTTATAGGCACTTTCTTCACCGGTGCGTGCCCACAGGGGTAAATGAACAAAAAAGATGATCATAATTATTTGCGGCCAAACGGTACACGTTAGACATTTGATGTCTTCGAGACATTTTATGTAAATTTAATGATCTTTCATATTTCATTAAGTAAACTTACTAAGGAGGGAGATGAAAAAATTATTTATTGAAATACTTAGTTTTGAGCTTGACATATTCAATAAAGTTGTTGTTGATCATGTAATTCTAAGAAACTTTGTCGAAGACATCATCAAAATTGCAATTGAAACAAAAAAGTTACAAGCATTTTAAAAAATTAATAATAAGTACTTTTCAGTTTTTATTAAATAACTTTTTTTGAGTATAATTTGGAAACTCAATATATCAACACCAATTGTTTGAATTGCAAAAACACACAACTTTGTTGAACATTGTAATAGGAAAAATCGTCTTCCAAATGAGATAAAACAATTAATATGGTGAAAAGTGCCTTTTTCGGACAGTTAAAACATCAAGAGTTCGGACGAGTTCGTATGATTTTATGAATGGATTTTGTAATTCAAGTTATAAGTTTCAGAATCATGTTTGAATTAAGGAACGGTTTTTAGCGGAAGCTTTGCAAACTTCCTATTAATAATAGGGTTTTTCCCCAAAAACAGTCGAAAAATCTTTGTAAAAAAATTCAAACAAAACTTTATTGTTTTTTTTAATCAATGCCATGGTCATGTATTAAATAGATTATCCCTTCGTTTCATAAAGTAACAAATTTGCAACAATTAATTAAAGCTGTTGTAAATTATGCAGAAATTCAAATAGTCAACTTTTTTCTTCATGGCAATCATATTTCTAACTTCAAGATACGGTTCAATTTAAAAAAAATTACTTTCCGAGTATATATGTACAAACTAGACCAACTTCAATCTGAAAAATATGTAATGTTAAAAAATCCTTATTTTTCAGAATTTTGACCTAGTCCAATTCGCACCGAGAAAAAAAATTTTGACTGGAAAAAATATTTTCGCATTTTCATTAATGTAATTAACACAATTGAATACAATTTGGAGATTTTTTTAAACTTTTGTCTGATATAATGGCCTTTCATTAATTGTTGCAAATTTGCAACATCATGCAACGGTAGCACTTTTAGTTACGTATATGGGCTACAAAGTGTGTTTTCGAAAGTTTCATCGTTTGTATATGTGCAGGGTTGGTCGGCTCTTCTCAAACAACAAAGAGCCGGGAGAAACCAACTCTGTTTTCAGTTCGGCTTCCGAGTGTAAACCTCTTTCGCTGATCGTGCTCCACTCGTTACCCGAGTTTACACGAGCTGTAAGTGACTCGGACGGCAAGTGTGAGAGCATTCGCATTTGAGTGGGAGAAAGAGAATTCTAAACAAAGAGCGCCCTGTTTTTCAGTCATACACCTCAGAGTAAATGTAGAAAAAAAATATTTAGACTCCCACCACACAACGTAGAAAAAATAACAACAATTTCTCCGCCGCTACCAGGCCCACTGCTGTTTGCTGTTTTGGATTCTTTTTTCTTGCAAAATGTAGCGTTAGAAGAAAAGGTGCCAGGTGGTTTCGTCAAAAAATCAGGACACCGCGAAGAACAAAAAACAGGATTTTTCAGGACACCAGTAGATTGGTGGAACTGAAATGCAGCTCTTCTTAGATTGCATAAACTAAGGCGGAATAGCAGTGCAGTATACGCCTTAATTTATGCAACAGAAGAGATAAGAAGTTACGTGGCTTGTAGTTTATACCAAAAAACATCGTTCAAATATCATCTGAACCGAAGATTACCATTGATTTAAGAGGTTAAACTGTTTTTATTGCAAAATCAATTGCAATTAAGATTAGGACGGCTTCTAGAAAATCAGGACACCGCTGGGAGCTTTGATTCGGAAAGTAGCATCTTTTCTCGTGAACGTAGCAAGAGTAAACTGAGTTAGCTCTCGAATTCTCCTCAGCACTTTGCGCAACAGATTTTTCCGGAGAAGGGAATTCTCTTCATCAGCGGATATGAATGCTCTCGCTCACTCTTATGTGTTGACAATCTCACTCTTCATTTCAGTGCGATTTATCTCTCTCCACACCGACTGGGGGAGCAGACGAAAAAAAATTGCACTCTCTTTCACTGGACAAGCCGATCTGAGGAGTTTTGCCACCCATGTATATGTGTATATGTTTTCCGATGAAAGTATTATTATTTTAACGTTATATTATCATGTTATCGAGACATTTTTAAAAATAATGCAGATCCATTATCCTCTAACTGAACAAAATGGCCACCAACTGTAGAAATATGAAAAAAAAAAAAAACAGTTAAAAATTCTTTTGACTAGATCATCAACCATTCGTATCATAAAATAAAAAAAAAATGACATTAATTACGAAACCTCGTTAGAAATCCTGCATAAAGGTTGAAAAATTGTATTTCTAAAGGGTCACATATGTATGTATGTTGTATGTTGGTTATCCACCATGGGTGCACGGATTCATCGCAGTTTCTGTTTTCAAATGTATTCTCAGATTATTAAGTTCGATAATATATTTCCGAAGGGTCACGTTTAGTACAAATTTGTGACTTTTGAGTAGTTGAATTTTTTGTAGTAATAGTTTGAATCTATAACTTTTCAAATACAACGAGCGCTGAGTTTCTATGATTTTAAATATTATATTGTGATCCCCGGGAAAGATTTTCTGGGTTCGAAATAAATATTTTCGCATTTTTAGTAAATTAATAATTAACATACTTTTTTCCATACTACCTAGTACATTGAATTTTTAAATGCAAATGCATTATATGTTCTCAACATTATACAATGTAGTACACTAGTTTGTAACATGAGTTCCATAATGTGCTTCAATGACTTTTTATAATTTAAACAGTATTAATGTTTACAGTATTAATATTTTCAGAACGACTGTGATAAGGAAACGGTGCATGATGGTGAAATAGCAGTTTCATTTTAGTTAACTATTCTGAATGTGTACCATCGGAAAATCGTTTTCGATATTTTACCCTAAACGTTCCCCTTCCCTCTTCCAAATTAGAATCAAAGCTAACAGTTGAGTAACTGCAACTATTACGGCTCCTTCCTCTACTAACATGGATTAAATAGTGATCCACTCAGCAAAATGAAACTTATAAGTAAATTGCCTTAATAAATAAATCTATGATTTAAAAAAAAATCAACAAAAGTTATATGAGTGCATTTTAAAGGTATTTTATCCATGGGTTTTATTTATTAGGAAATATTGAAAATATTGTTTTTTTTTGTTTTTTTTATTATTGGTGTTTCAATAAACAATGCAAATTGTTTCTTCAACAATTTGTATTTCCTGATTTTCAAGTTACTTGGTTCTTAGCAAAACGCAAACACACACTACACTTGAAATGTATCACCGTCGGGGGACCGTCAACAGTTTTTTTCAAACTTCTTCGGTCTCAATAAACTGAATTAAAGTAAAAAAAAAAATAAGTATTTTATGTACAACAATCACTTTTTCTGTTATAATGGTTTTCCAATTCGTTGTGTTGTCAGCCGAGAATGAACTTTTTTTTTAGATTGTTGTATATTGCGCTTAAGATCCATGAACACGAAGATCATAAAACCACATAGAATCTTTCACAAAAAATGAAATAACTGAAAAAGAACTGGAGATTTGTCGATCTAATTAGATAATCTCAATAATCGATGTAAGCACATACTTAGGTAGAAACTGCGGTGAATCCGTGCACCCATGGTGGATAACCAGCTCACATAGGTTCTAACCCCAGCTAAATGGTGTTTAGACACTAGGTTTACGAAGTTTTTGAGCTAAAACTATGGTTAGTGCAAGATAAACTAAAAGTAAACATTTATATCTAGCTGTCTTGTGTGAGGAACAAAAAGGTATAACCATTTCATGTTGTTGCAAATTTGCAACAATTAATATTTTGGCTAAATACTCGAAATGTGTGAAAATTATATTTTTTCATTATTTTTCCCTTCATGTACTCATCATTGCGCACTATTGAGAATTTTTTCAAGAAAAAATAAAAAATCATGAAATGAAGGGTTATGATTTCGAATATATAGTATAACTTTAACCAACTTTATGATTGGCGAAATGAAATGAAAGATGATAAAGTTATATGGTTCATGTACATATTTGTGTTTCACCGTTTGTCTGAAGGTGTTGTTACTATTCCCCTGGCTATTCCCTATTGCTTTATTTACTTGCCAAATGTACAGTTAAACAATAATAACTCTCTTGTATTGTGGTTTATAGCAGAACATGTGGGTTATTGCGGGCAAAACTGCCATTCACAGTTCGCAACCGTCTTCTTAGGGGTCAAATCTCGGGCAAAACTGGTGGACTTCTAAATTAATAAACGAACACGAAAACAGCAAGGAGGGCACAACTCGAGGCATGCCACGTATAAACGAAAACGCTATTAGTAATGATACTAGATTGGTTGCTTAGTTACAGTTGGCTTATTTACGGTTTATTATATTGAGTTTGAGTTTATTTAAAGTTTATTGTTTGAAGATACGAAACAGGTACGCTTGATAATAAGTTTCGATATAAGGGTGTGTGCGGTGATCCTGTTTTCACAGTTTTTCTGGCCTTTTTGAGATGGTGAGTACTTTTCTACCGACAAATTAACGATTTGAGCTATCTTAAAGTGAACTGATTTACGATAAATGGGCGGTCCTTCAATTTACAATCTATCCGGTCTCTCCCCTTCTTCCTTTGACCGGTTCGTAAAAAGAAAATCCCACCTATCGAGCTATTGTGTGGATCATATGAACTGATGAGTTGGCATCGTGGTAAGATATCGGACAGCAAACTCGGAGGACTGGAATTCAAATCTTGGAATTCTATTTTGGTAAGTTTGATACAATCTTTTCATCTGGTATATTGGTTTGAATTATTCTGTTGTTCCTGCGATAGAAGGTATATGTTTACTGGGTAGTGCTATAATCTATTATTTTCATAAATTCAGAATTTAAATGTGAACCGGATGCTGCTTTGAAGATGGTCTCGAAAATTTATATTCGGATGATCCTCACTAGGTCCTTTTACTATCCCTTTTTTACTTGATCCCTTTTTCTTGTTTTCATCATATATTATTGGAAAACTTTTGCAGATCGCCGTCTTTTGCATTTTCCGACAGCGTGTAATTTCAAGTTTATATGCTGCAAAAGTTGAATCGACACATGGACTCGTAGAAGAACTAGAAACGTTTTCGTAGGCCTTAAAAAAATTATGATATTTTTAGAGTTTCCTTAAAACTTGATCCTTTAATAAGGGTGCCCTAAGTTTTGACAAAAATCATGCAGAATCTAAATATAGAAGTTCCATTGACTTTTTGGCCAGATTACTTGTTTTATTTCACAGTTTGTAAGTGTCGGGCAAAAATAATTCTAAAAATGTGTCAACTACACTATATTCATTGCACACTTCAAGGCGCATTAGTCATTGGAACAATATGAATAATTTCGTGCTTAGCAATGATCAACATATATTTGTAAGAAAATTTTGTCTTTTTGGACTCGAGGGATCAAGACATCCCATAACATTCATTTTGGAAAACTTTTTCTTAAAAAAAAAATGAGAGTTTACCATTGCTTAAAAAAATTGAGAGTTTACTGTTGATTTGAAAAGATGGTATTATTATAGTCTTAAGATTGACATATTGGAATCAATATTTTTATTATAATTTTTTCGTGTGGGAAGCATTTTAAAGTGATAAAAAAGATCTTCAAAGTAAAATTCTGTTAGATTTTTCAAACGATGTGCAATAACTCAATAAAAAAAAATTAAATGTTTTCGAGATAACAGGTTTGTTGTTTTGTTCTATTTGGCCAATTTTTCTAGAACATTTGATCTACGTAAGACATTTCAGTTTCGCGATATAGCTCAAGTATCCTCATTTTCCCCTACAAATTTATTTTTTTACTCCGAACAAGCACGCTTAAAAAGCGTTTTCCAGAATTGTCCGTATTCGTCGCATAAATTTCAATATTTATCGAGGAATAAAATTTATGTATATGTTTCAATATTTTTTCAAATTAAATGGCTTTTCGAAAAAAAATTGATTCAATATATCAAATCGGAAATTTCTACTCAAGTTCTGACTGTTTCCAATAAGAGGGGATATTTAATCCAAATTTAAGCAAAAATGAAAATGATTGATAAAAGTCTTAAACCACTTTCTGTTCTACGTAAACTATCGGTACATCAAATCGTTACTTACGTGCCCACTGTCCCATCTCCTTCAGCTTGATGCTGGATCCGAACAGCTTGGGTCCCAGCAGGTTCTCGTAGATCCATGGAAATGCCTTCCGGAGCAGCTGTACGGACACGATGAACATGCACACTCCGCCGAAAATGTCGTACGCGTTGGCCATTTTCCTCCGGATCGGCAAAATTTTGACTGCAAATAATGGGTGGAGAATATTTGGTTTTTTCTTCTGTTTCGTTGAAAATTATCAGACGCCAGGGAATTCAACAATGCACTACTTTGAAAGGCGCTTTTGGCGACACTTTTGGCTGTTTCGTTTTAGCAGGTGATTTGAATTTCAAATTAGCAGGTATTCCACATTCACGCACTCCGTTTGCCCCAAAAATATTGCTGAATTTTTCTATAACTACCCTACAGTTGATTGATTACACAACGATATGGCACGATAATCGATTCAAGTCACAAGGATAGTAATTAGAATCGATGATAATGGTACAGAACGAGCCCCGCAAAAGAAAGACCACCCTCGGGATTAACCCTCCAGGCGACGCGCGTGTTGTTTTTGGCTGTTAATCGGTGCGCGCGATCCGGTTAGTGCAAGGTACGGCGATGAACTAAAGCGACACGTCGTGCGCGACACGGATTCGATCCGATTGACCCTTCCCCGAAGTGCCACTAGTCAGAGGCGGAGACAGTCTGTTGGTGACTCTGTTGATTGAAGATTTCAGCTGAGCTAAGGTGAAATACCACTCAATGGACCTGAAATGGCTGTCTTGCTTGGGCAAATAGGAAACGTGCCGTTAAATTTCAAACGCAAATTTTGAAAAAATAAATCTAGGAACATTTTCAGAGAAGTGGTACCTGTATGAAAGGGAATAGAAAGTGCTGGAAAAATTCTGCCATTATACGTTGGAAACTAGCCGGCGAGTTTTCCCATATGCACGGAAAATAATAAGACGTCAACTTTTCAACCCACTTTTCACCATTTATCTGGTATGACTTAAACAACTTTGGCGGTATTGATTGAAAAGTACGCGCGGTTTTTACACATTTTTTTTTACTTTTTTGAGGTCATCTTAGAAAATTTCAAAAAATATATCTTTATGTGCAACGTATAGATTCTCACAAATGCGCCAAATAGTGAGATTGATTGTGATTACGCAAACCCGCATTGAAACTTAAGTTTCGATTATGTTTTGAAGAGTTTAAGTTATCAAAAACATAAGTTATAGTTGGTAGATCACTAAGTATGGAGAGAGGTAATATATTGTGAGAACGATTAGAATAAATTAAATTGGTTGGATAAAGAAAAGGAAAATTGAATATGGTTTTCAGACAACGATTTTGAAGGGTTTGTAGACGAAAAACAAGGGATAACGACGCTCTGCCTCAAACAGCTATTAAGTAGTTTAAAAGGGAGTGTACAAAAGCAAAATAAAATTTAAGTAAAATATGACGTGGAACAAAATCTTTCACCCTCCATAAGACTCCGCTCAGGCATGAATTTTTTTTTTGTAGTTGATCAATGTGGCAGAGCCATGACAGGGTTTCGTCTAGAATTATTTCTAGATATTAGAAGTTAGTAACCTTCTCTAAAGTTGTTTTGGATAGATTGAGTTAGCAATTAAGTTTGATTTTTTTCCTCGGAGAGTGAGAAATCATGTACTTTGTTCGGGACGGGTTTATGGGTTTGCGGGTTGTCGGGATAGGCACTCGGGTCTCTTCAACAATCGGATTGCGGGGCGGGCAGATGATCGCACTTCCATCGGGTATCAAACACAATTCGGGAGCACCAAGTATGGGCAAAGGGTATTTTCCGGGTAAAACGTTCACTCGGTTCGTCAAACGAACGGGAGACGGTAAGATCGTCCACAAATCGCGTGAAAGGCTGGTATGCTGTGAAATGATTGTTTTGGTAGAGAAAGAGTTTTCCATTATGTCATTGAGCATTGAGATCTCAAACATTTTAGTCATGACATGATGGTTGAAATGGGTCATGAGATAACCAGTACAATGTTTGCAAACTTTAAGGATTTGTCTTTTGCCAAGCTTATTTTCAATTTACAATATTTACAAACATCAGCTAGCAATAGTGTAAGGTGGTATAAGATTAGTGAAAATAGAGATAACCCAAGCAACCAGAATTCCCTTAAAAAGGTTCCATAGAAGCTTAATCAGCTCTCGTTTGTTTCTGAAGGGAATGCTAATCAGCCCAAAATTTAAGTTCTTAAAGCTACTTTCAAGTTCGTTTAGGTGGCTGTAGAGAACGCTATTCAGCTTCTAAGAGAATGTCAAGAAACTTTTACGCGCCGAAAAAAAATTCTATTGACAGATTGCTCTGACAACCAGATGTCAGATTGCTAGGTTGCCGGTCTATCATGGTCTATCTCATTGGTTTTAATTTAGGCTGCTTACACGCCTGGGGAATTGAATCGCTGCTCTCTGGATTGCAATGAAACTCACCAGGTCGAAACGCGAACGTTATCGACCTTCTTGAAAGACATTTTTGACATGTCGCTTAGAATTCCCATATAGGTTCTTCAAAACACCTTCAAGTATCTTAATGGTACGTTTTAGAATGTTACGCAAACGTTATCGACCTTCTTGGAAGTAGTTCCATTAAATGCACTTAGAAGTTCCGTTATCGATAGTTTATCCTTTAAAAGGGCGATAGAAGTTCCTGAGTAACTTTTACGCGACAAGAGTCACCTGAAGTTCCCGTAAAACCTTTTTTTTCAGCCAAATGTGAACTTCGGAGTTCGGAGTTAAGTAAAAACGCGACTTTTGGTTGCTTGGGAAGAGTTTTTACACATATTTTTTCAAACTTTCTTTTGGTTTCCAAATTTCATTCATCGCCCATCCTTCTCATGTGCGAATATCATTTCCATCATGTGTATAACCGAGGTATTTCCATTCATGTGATTGGAAAATTTCTGTCATAACATGATCCAAGGCTGATCATTTTTCTTTGGGATAGTGATCCAAAAAATAATTTCGCCATCCTTATGAATGAATGAATATTTTGAAGCCTGAGTTAACTACCACGAACCAAACAAAGTTACGCGAGTTAACTTTGCAACAACTAATACTGTACTCGTTTTCGTTCAGTTTTGCCCCGGTGCACTACCAGCAGTGCACTTTTTGCTGCCTTCGTGTTCGTTTTCACAATCAGTAGTGCAAGTGCAGGTTTGGACGGTGGTACCCTCTGGAAATATTCAATGTTGCCTGTTTCCTTACCAATACTATCTTAAATTTCGACAGGTCGTTCTTCTCGATGTAAACAAAATGTATGGAGGTTAAAACAAATATCTACTGGTGATGGATTTTCACAGCTTGATGTTTACAGCACAGATGAATTAACAGTTGACACTATAGATATCACGCACATTAACTATAAGTGAGGGCAAAATTCAGGGGTATGGCATCCCTATCCTTTGTCATTGTATGTCAAATCCTAGAGAATTATGAATGATGTCACACTAACACAACAATCAAGCTGGTTCCTCATTGGTTGAAATTTGGACAACTCCGTACTGCTTTGAGAGGAAAACACCATAAACGTTTCTCCCGATTGATAGAAAGAAGAAAAAGATTCTTGTTCGCAAGAAGAACCAGCTTGCCATCCCCCTGGCAAAACTCGATTTTTGTTCGTTTTTAGCCGGGACGGTGCTACACTATCGAGTGGTGAAAACGAATACGGTATAAGTTCACAGGTCAATCAATTAGAAGACGCGGTTCCCATTAAGCCAGTAGGGATTATGTTGGCGAGATTTCTTCTGAAACACAGACCAGCGGGAACGAATGAACATTTCGTGAGATGTTTGATTTAGGGTTGATTTAGGGAATTGCATGTTGGTATGAGCCAATAAAGAAAGTCTAGTTTTTAAGCTCGAACGATTTAGTTAAGCTAAGGTTGCCAGAATTTTTTCAGCACGTATACGAGCCGTTCAAATCCGGGCCATCTTATATATAAAAATGGAGGCATTTTCTTTGTAACAACATCGCGTACACACAAAAAAAAAAGCATAGTAATATTACTAAATCCGTGGTTTAAACGAACAACAGGCGACCATATTTTTGAGTCAAATATGTTTTGTTGTTTATAATACCTTACGCATAGCTATTTTACCATGTGCTCAATTTGGCTGCGCAGAGTAAATTCGACTGCGTTTTAGTAAAATTGTCAATGAAATGATGCATTGTTTTACTTCGTCCCTAGTAAAATTAATATGTTTCATGATGAAACTAGTATGTGTTATGATAAAGATTAGGAGGAGCGAGGAGCTTGATTTAAATAGTAAAATTACTATGTATGTTTGTTTGTTTACTTGCATGCATGCATTATGACATTATTTGAAACATGAAAATTCACACTTCCGACACACGTCGGTCAATGTTAGTGTGTTCTCCCGATGCTCTGGAATGATTTTCAAAGTTATGTAACTATAAAGCAGCTCAAAATTAGTTTTTTTTACAAACGGGTTTGATGATTAATGATCCTGAATTAGTGTAAACAACAAGAATGTTTACCATAGTAAAATTATCATACGCACTTATGTTTTTGAGTCAAATATGTTTTGTTTGAGAGGACGAATGACCAAGTTGGTTAAAATCCTCTATAAATAAACAAAATAGAATAGAATAGAAATATGTTTTGTTCTCAAAAGTACGATGTGCGTAGTATTTTGTTGATATGAATTGGTGCCACAATGTCAAAATTACTTTGCGGACGGTGGTTGTGATAGAAATTATGATGAAATTATCATGACCATAGTATTTTCGACAACACACATTGAGAGTTATCGAAAATTACCAGGTACATAGTGATTTCAATATTGTTTCATGCGCACTTTCACCAAATCGATGTTAAACTTTTCGTGGTTGAAAATACTATAGCGCTGAAATGGTAAAATTATCATGACAGCGTCTTTGGGATGACCACTCATTTTTTTTTTCCGTGTATGAATGGTCATTCGGAATGAAGTGAAATTTAGTATCCGAGGGTTTTTTGGGTCAGAGATGGTTTGTATAATAGTTTCAAGGATCTCACTTTTTATGGAAGGTGGTGCTAATACAAATTCAACTTTATTTGTTACGATTTCCATAAGAATCTTTTCGCGAGCACGATGCAGTTAAGGACGTGTAGATGAAATTAAACATTTATTACGATTTATACTTTAGAAGGTAAAACGAAGTTTACCGGGTCAGTTAGTTTTATATAAAAGCCTGACAAAATCCGGGCATTTCATTTCAAAATTGACGACCAAAAATCTTGGTAATATCCGGCAAATTTTGTCAAAACCCTGAAACAACTCAATAAAATTCAAGAAAAAAAAAGTTTTCAACAACACAACTAACTCACGCAACGAAAAGTAAACGGTATCGCACTTTTAAGGGACGAATTACCGGCTTACCGGTTACATCTAACTATGGGGCCATCGAAAGGGAAGAAAAGCTTCAGCTTTATGGAGTCCGTCAGTCAACCCAGACTGCTGAGCTGCAATGACTGACAATTATTTTGTGTATACGGTTTGATCGGCAATTTGTCACACAGTTATTCATGTAATTTCACTACTATTGACTGATACCAATACATCGGGATCGGTGGCAAATTCAGCAAGGTAAACTTTCTACGCGAAAGTTCCCGCACATGCACTTGCAGTTGTAATGATTTGAATCATGCGCGCTCGAATACTTAGAAATTCTTGAACAAAACGCTCTAGCAAAACTCACATGGCAGCATGGGTGCGACCTGTTATCAGTATTCGGGCTTTTGGTTGATTACGAAACAGATAACACGTTGTCTGGACTGGGAACGACAAAAACAACACAAAACGGAATGCAACGGAACGAACACTCTCGGTCTTTCAGCTAAGGTGATGCTGATGAATGATAGGCGATGATCGCTCGACGAAACGAACGCGAGAGTACAACTGATCTCGTTCAGACGCACCGAAGAGGTCGGTAAATTTTTCGATTTTCGGTTCGCTACTGCTGGCTGCAGAGGGTCGTACTTTTTTGAGAAGAGCCCAAAAGGTGGTGGTCGAAAGACATGAAGCAGCTGCAAAATAATGGCAAACACAATGCGACCTCTCACTGCGTGGCTGCGTGGAGATCCGGAAACAACGTTATGTTTTGAATTTCACTCTCAACTGCATTACAACAGTTTTTTCGATACTACCTTCGTTAAAAATAAGTTAAACCGTTTTTTTCATTTAAATTATATAATATAAACCTTAACTTAAGTTTGAATTATTTGATGTATACATTATATAGTTCACGAATTCTATCAGTACTCAGTAGTCATATCTATCTTTGTACTTTTGGTTACCAAAATAAAGATTAATTTAAAAAAAATCGTTTGTGCTAAACTCATTGGAGTCCGCTCTAGATCGTTGACTTCCATATGGTCTTGTTTTATGAAAATGAAGCATGTCAATCGAAATAAGATAGAATCTTGGTCGAAGTAATTTCAAATCAAAGATTACGAAATTTTAAATTAATAAGATAGGTATAAATATCCCGTCCTAACCTAACTGTCGAAATACTCGTTTAAAATTCAGAAAATCAAAGAAGATTGAGTGAAAATGCAATATCAAGATCACTACGATATTACAGTGAGCAAAATAAGAATAGTACCACTATGTGTTTTGCTTGTAAAAATATGAATGATTGAAAATCACCAAAATTCTCTTCTACAATTTGTTTTGAATTATTTAACGGATAAATCAAGCATAAATTTACTTTTTTTTAGACGTAGCAATTGGCGTTGAGGACCAAAAATATGAAAACAAGGGTGCGAAATAAGAATAGTACCACTTGTGTTTTTCAGCAAAAACAAGATTATCTCTAAAAATTTACTGTGTAAAAGTGAATAATAATGATTGTACGAATTAATTGAAAATATAACTGCATTTTAAGGAGTTTTCTAGAATTCCAAAGGTTTTCAAAGGTATTAAAAGGTTTAAAGAGGATTTAAAGAGATGCTCTTCCAGAACTAAGAAATTTGATATTTGAGTTATAAAGCTTTATCAAACTACTTATGTACTTTCTTCATTGAAATGACTTGAAATGATGAAACAAACACTCTGGGTTTATTTTGAATAAGAAAAAACGGGTTGGAATTCAAAAACTTAATTTTTTTTCAGTAAACCAAACTGTTTCCAAACTGAGGTAGTTTTTAAACACAGTTTTGTTGGAGTTCACGCTGCAGAAAGCTTTTCCTGATTTTCAAAAAATCACCAGCACAAGAACGTACAACCGCCAAAATTCCTGGCTCATCTCAACTTCCGATTCAATTGCAAATCATACCAATAAAACTGCTAGCTGTCTGGTCCATCAAGCTCCATCGGAAAAAGCATATTATTCTGCTTATCGGTCCAAGAAATTCACTTTTAGTAACCTTGATGCAATTCTATTTTGCCGTTGGAAGCATAATTGTCACATGTTACAAAAAGGCAAAGCGAGAAAAACGCAATCAAAGTTTCACAAAAACACTTTGCTGTTATCGCCCAGTTTCGCAATTTTTGTTGACTTCAATGCCAAAGATGTCTAAAGTATACTCCTATCATATGAGCCTCGATCAAATTTTTCGAAAATAAACTGTTTTTTCAATGAAAATCATTGTGTGACATTTATGCCGCGAAATCCTATGAATAGTCGAAAAATGGAAGCATATTTGTCACACCACGAACATTTTCTCAGTAGTTGTTTGGTTTGGAATTTCGTGTGTGGCTCTTGTGTTTTGTTCGTAAATGGAAGCTTAATTTGAAAAAAATCAGGTCTGAATCGGATTATTTGAAAGCGTACATTATTTGGTGACAAACATGAAGTGTTCAACGGGTTCGATCAATGAAACGGCACGGGGAGCAATATGTGGCAGCTCACTAACTGTACAGGAGGCAACATTTCTTCAAATAACCGTCAGTTGCCGTGGTGAAAATGTCTCAACCGCGAGAGAAGCGATACCATAAGAGGACAATCAATCCGTTTGAAATGAATACGGTCCTGGGACAAGTTCCGGATGAAGTAACTCTGGCGGAATAGTTCGTAAACATTAAAAAAAACAGATGTCTCCGGTATTTTGCGAGGTGCGTCAAAATAAAAAACTCAAAGCAAAACCAAAGAAGAAATGATTTGTTAAAACCACCGACAATCACATATGGCCATCCTGGACAATTGTGGATTACAGTTCCACGGCGCCGGAAGAGTGATATTTGACTAATGTTGTGAAGCGGATTTCGTTTGCATGCACTCTTCCAAACGTCAGAAACGAACCCGAAGCAGTTTGCAGTTTTTTCTTGCACATGCTGGGATGTAGCGAAAACAGTGACCCTTCCCCCTCTTTATATTTCTGTGATCCCCTCCCAATACGTATGCCAAGTTTGGTGAAAATCTGTTTAGACGTTCTGAAGTTATAAGACGTTCATTTATTGAGTGTGACAAATATGCGTCCAATCGTTTCAGTGTGACAAATTGACTTTGAATTTTTCTCGAAATTTCTAGAATAAACTTTGTGTTTCGACAAAGAATTTCAATAATACGTATCAAATTATGACGATTGGCATCAAAAAGTCAAAAACGTCGAAATGTCACATGTGACAATTATGCGTCCAACGGCAGTTTACACGGTACCAAGTACTTATTTCTTGACCATAATCATCCAGGACACTTCAATGAATCCCTGATATTCGTAAATGAGCATCAATTTGGTTTAACTGCGAGATAGTGCTGCAATCTATGACTTAAAGCTAGAGAAATAGTGTTCGGCTATTTAAAAACATTAGTATTTTTGAATTTGAAGCCTGTTTTTTATGCCAACTCCACCTCAAATCAATGTTTCATCATTTTGCATCATACTAACGAATTTTAATGAAGAAATCAAGCAGTTTTTTCTCAAGGGATTTTAGGCTTCAATGGCTCCCGAAATCAAGTAGTTTAACAAAGTATTATTGCTCAAATATCAAATTCCTTAACGCTAGAGAAGCATCTCTTAAAACCCCCTTTTGAAACTTTTGAAAACCTTTGGAATTCTAAAAAAAACCTTAAAATGCAGTTATCTATTCAAATAATTTGTAAGCATCATTATTCACTTTTACGTAGTAAATTTTAGAAATAATCTTGTTTTTGTTGAAAAACACAAGTGGTACTATTCTTATTTCGCAACCTTTTTTTTTTTTTTTTTTTTTCATATTTTTAGTCCTTAACGCCAATTGCTACGTCCAAAAAAAGTAAACTTATGCTTGATTTATCCGTTAAACAATTCAAAACAAATCGTAGAAGAAAATGTTGGTGATTTACAATCATTCATATTTTAACAAGCAAAATACAGAGTGGTAAAATTCTTATTTCGCTTACTGTACATTCTCGAAAAAATGAAGATTGATCCCATAGAATTTTATAACATGTATAAATCGAAGAAAGGAATTATTAAATTGCACGATCGTGAATGTTTTAAATCCACGAATGTTGGGTACGTTGTTTGCGGAACAGACGGCGGCAACGCTATTCAAACCGTATGGAGCACATCTCTCAGATTTCCCCTTTGTTTCCCCTCGTTTTGACAGATTTAAGCTTTTTTCCTCAGATTTAAGCTTTCGTCTCCTATGCTCTCAAGGCAAAAAAAGCTTAAATCTGAGGAAAAAAAGCTTAAAAACGAGATTCACGACCACTTATTTAAAAGATGTTGGTCACACGATACATAGACAAAACGTGTAACGTTGCCTCCCTCTGTTGCGGAACCGGTTACATTGTTGACATTTTTGTTTGTTATTTCATGCGGTTCGAATACATACAAAACGCACCACCATCGTCATTTTTTCCCCTCCTCACGCAAAAATTTAGATGATTACAAAACCACCATGGAGGGGAAAAAGTGTCTGCCGAAACAGCCCCAACTACGAAAAAGAAAAGCACCGATCAAAGTAGCCCATCACGAACGTTAAATTCAACTTCAAAAACTAGCCTTGCAACTTCCAAAATAAATTGAAAATATTCTCTCCTTACCCGCAAAAGAAAAGTGAAAACACAACACTCACCTTTTGTAGTATTGATTCCGTTTAGCGCTGAGAAAAATGAAGCTCGAAAGCCGTTTGTGAACAACAACCAATACTCTCTGACAGCAGCGGCGTCAGCCAAAAGAGAACTGTTTTTTTCGGTTGGTTTTCGGGAATTATGTCATATCCCTCTCGATGGATGCTTGAGTTGGAATTTGGGAACCGTTTAAAAGGTTTAAAATCGTACACAAATTAAGCGCAACCCAGAAACGCAGTCACTAATAAATTGATTGACTTGATCATTCGCGGATGATAACACACACGCTAGAAATGGTAGCAAACCAGTTGACATCTGGGCACGATGACAGAATAACACCATCAGTGCTTTCATTGATGTTATTTTTGGGAAAGAAAGTATTGTAAAATGTTAATTTTAATTTTATAACAGAAACTTTAATTGCAAATATTTTTAAATAAAAATTGTCTTTTTGAATCAAACTTTCTTATTTCTATGATTGTGTTTCGTTTCTGGTCTATATGTTATTTAATTTATTTCATTCATTAAGATATTAGATTTAGATTCACGTTTTCTGTGGTATGAATTCTGAAACAAAAATGTCATATTGTGTTTCAAACTAAAATTACAGCTCCTCAGTGCATAGTTAATAAATAAACGTCCAGAAGTTTATAATTTTAGTCAAACAACATATACCTACACGGGAATGTCATGTACCTGTTCGAGCATTCTTCTATGTTACTTTCTTTCTCCTTCTTCCTGATGATTATTCACATATTTCCATTCCATACGTGAAAATCGCGTAATGCGCATGCTTCAAATAAATATCGCACATCATAAACCGTTATTCGTTCTATACTGGTGGCTGCGTTACGTTCTGTTAAAACGATGGTTGCGGAAGAAAGATTTAGGTTTTTTTTAAATAAAAATTCGTGTCTCCTTTGTTTGTAAGTAAGCATTGTTGTTTTTTGAAGCAATTTAAGAATCAAATTAACTCCAAATATCAATTTTTTTTTACCTTTTTTGAATTTTTGAAACACTAGAAAGTACCGTGTCAAATTTTTAGACTTTTATTAAGCAAGAGGTTGTGTTATACATACTTGGGTGACGGTTTGGCGACAGACGGCGGCAACGCTATTCAAACCGTATGGAGCACATCTCTCAGATTTCCCCTTTGTTTCCCCTCGTTTTGACAGATTTAAGCTTTTTTCCTCAGATTTAAGCTTTCGTCTCCTATGCTCTCAAGGCAAAAAAAGCTTAAATCTGAGGAAAAAAAGCTTAAAAACGAGATTCACGACCACTTATTTAAAAGATGTTGGTCACACGATACATAGACAAAACGTGTAACGTTGCCTCCCTCTGTTTGGCGAACGCGTTTGGCGCAACCCCTTATAGTAGGCTTGCCAGATACTTTCAGAAAAAAGCGGGACATTTTACGACAAAAAAGCGAGACACAGCCAAGGAATATTGAAAGAAGGTAGTGCCGAGAGCCATATTGGATTTTTTTCGTGACGTCACTGTTGCCAAGCTGTCGAAGGTTTATACTGGTAAAACTCAAATTTCAAAGTTAAACACATTAAAGAACTAAATTAAATGCCAATTTGATTCGGATTGTGTTGTAAGGCCACTTGTTGATTGTGCTATGAGGTTTCTTTGTGGTTAATAGACTGCAGTGTGTATTATTCTTGAATTTGTTATTGAATGCACTGTCATGCTCTATGTGAAACGAGCAAAAATAATAATTTTCTCCTTTCAAAAGGTCTGATTGGTAGTTTATGGCAGTGCACCTCATCGTCATGCTTTGAATCTAACATGGTGTACCATGAATTTCTAATTTTGAACAATTAATCCCAATAAAACCATTGCAACTTTGGTTTACTAAAATCCAATTAAAGATTGTGGTTGGATTCGAAAAATACTAATTTTGGTTATTTTATTTTATCAACGATACAAACCTAACTAGATACAACATTTATAAGCAAAATTTTGAACTAATTATCAAGTTTTGTCAATTTGAGTTAGGATACCTAAGCAACTTCAATCGTCTGAATTAAAGCAAAACAACTACTACATTCAACTTTTTTAGTATCAGTCTTGAAGAACAATAATATTTCTAGAATTGTGTGCCTTCAAAGTTGAAAAAATCTTCAAATTTTTTTAATTGCTAACAAAAAAGGAAAAATGTCCATATAAATTCACATATTATTGGCAACAGTGACGTCACAGGCGGTACTCATACTAAAGCAAGGCTGCCTCGGCACTACCTCCTTTAAATATTCCTTGAGACACAGCCAAAAAAAGCGAGACATTTAAGAAACTTTTAAAAAAAGCTTAATGTATACCATATGTATACCATCAGCCAAAGTTATTCATAGAAATTACACTAAGGTTTAATGCGGATTTATTTTGCTCAGTTTTTATAACATGACATCTATTAACACGGTTTTTTGCCATTAACACGGCTATTTTCCACGGTTCTCGAAAATTAACACGTTATTTGAGAGAAAATATTTCAAGTCTTACATGTAAACGGAGGAGTAAATATCGCCTTAAAAAGCTTTGTGCAATAACAAATAAATATCAAATTTGTTTTTAAAATATAAACTAAAGAAAACTTCCATCATTGTACACTAGAGTGCCCCAAATGACTCGACTTTTGAAAAAGTTATGCGCTGCAGGCTAAAATTGATCCTAGGCCTAGTACAAGATCTCATGCCAAATTTGGGCCAGATCGGATCACGGGAAGGGGTCGCTCAACGAGCCTGAAGTTTGTATGGGATTTTGAGACATTTTGTTCGGGAGAAACATGAAAAACCAGTTTTTCATCAATAACTTTGGTTCCCGTCGGCCGATTTCTTTCAAAAACGGGTTTTCTTAAAGCCTAAATTATGAAAAACATTTCATCCGAAGACTGCATATCGATAAGAGTTAAGACAAAAAAGTTATTTAACTTCCAAAATGGGCTAACTTTTTTTACGGTGGTATTCATCACTGCTAATGAGGCGTCAATAAGTTCGACCGCCCCGACTCATTTACAGTGATGAATACCATCCTTAAAAAAGTTAGCCCATTTTGGAAGCCTAACAACTTTTTTGTCTTAACTCTTATCGATATGCAGTCTTCGGATGAAATGTTTTTCATAATTTAGGCTTTGAGAAAACCCATTTTTGAAAGAAATCGGCCGACGGGAACCAAAGTTATTGCTGAAAAACTTGTTTTTCATGTTTCTCCCGAACAAAATGTCTCAAAATCCCATACAAACTTCAGGCTCGTTGAGCGACCCCTTCTCGTGATCCGATCTGGCCCAAATTTGGCATGAGATCTAGTACTAAGCCTAGGATCAATTTTAGCCTGCAGCGTATAACATTTCACAGGTTTTGAATTTCCCATACAAATTTGGGGCAGTCTATTGTACACTTTGGACAGTTGAGTCACAAAAGTTGGTGTATAAAAGGCACATAGGGTGCAAATGAAAAACAAGAAATAGTTGCAAAAAAAACATGGAGTTTCATCACTCCATTGATCACAAACTAAAACGATCCTATTTATCCTATTACTTCATTTGTATACGCATCCCTCGATAGTCTATTTATTGAAATATTTTAAATTTTCATTTTTGCATTGAACAATGGCCGCCATGACACTTCGCGCAAGGAAAACAAAACATGTCGTTTTTGGAGAAAATCACAAACTTTTGCAAATATTTCGAGACATGTGGTCATTTAAGCAGGTGAAATAACTATCCTACAGCGATTTTTTTTGACGGAATGATATTCATGAGTAATGATAAGAAACTTCACAAGAATAAAAGAACGTTTTGTTCCCAGTGTATCACCAGTGATCCACTTCACTTACACCAAAATATATATTTTAGTTGAAATCTAAGTAAACCATCATTTGATTCTGCTTGCATAAGCAACTTTCTGCACGTCAGTATTTTTATTTGAGAGAAATTATAAAAACTTGTCAAGTTATTGATTTAAATTCGAAAAAAAATCCGAGTTTTTTGCTTCTTTTGATCTGCCAAGCAAAACCTAGCAAATCTCTTTCTTCATACTAAAGTTATTCACATTACATTGGTTAAACGTGCTCCAAGAACGCTTAACTGAATCTGAATCTAATAGTAGCTTTAGGGCTATTTAGTATTGTCTTATGTAAACTCTAGGAAATTAATGCTTATTTTGGGCAAAAGATGTATTCGAAAGATTTTTTGTAGGAATCTGGCTAATTTAATTTAACCAGGAGGCTACGGTATTCAAAAATTGTAATCATGTCAGATCCACTCGAGACGTCCAAGAATAAAGTCAACAAATCAAGAAAAAGTCTTTTATTTAAACGGCATCCGTCAGTTTTGTGTTGAACCAATGAATTGAAATTGAGGATAAAGTTTATTTTTTTCCAGTGTAAGTCAGTGAATTTTGTAAAAGTTTCCCATGAAAAAAAGCGGGACATTTAGAGGAAAAAGCGGGACGGCGGGACATCTAACAAAAAAGCGGGACATGTGAAATTGTTTTTTTTAAATCTAATTTGACAGTTAGAAAACACTACTTTTTGTTTTTTTGTTATTTAAATGGCTGATTTTGAAAAAAAAAACGAATACGCATTCCCTGATATAGAATAATTTGAAAAATATTAAATTTCTAAGTAATCATATTTATTTCTTGCTTTCAAGTGGTTACTCAGTGTTTATACTTAAACTGAAAAGCTTTTGTTTTTAAGTTTTTGATTTAAATATCTTAATATTTTTTCACCTTTAGAAAATATTTTGGAAGTAAGGGGATTCGGAGTAGGCCTTGCGCCTTGTAAGGGTTCGGACGTGATTTTTTTCTGTTCCGCGTTGTGAATGAAAAACAAATTGGAATTTGAAAGAAAAGAAAATCATCCTTGTTTTGTCCAGAAGAGCTAATTTAATGTGTGTGATGAAATTAAAAAACGTTCATGTGATTTGTAGTGTTTAAAAAGAAGAGAATTCGATAAAAATGGCTGCCATAATGCGAAAAACATCGGGTGCAAGGACGAAAAACGCACGAGAACTTGGTGGGAGCTTTCCGATTTTTTGCTAATTTATGAACATTTTCACTCTCCTATGTGAACGCGGCTTTGACTGCTGTATTTTTTTTATTATGTTTAACACATCGATTATGCCCACATCGTATAAGAGCAAGTTCACTGGTGTTGGGACTGCAGTTGACGGTTTTTGAAAATTTTAAGCTCTGAATATTTTACTTTCAGCCCGTCTATAGGAATATTAAGTCCTGGAAAGAAAAAAAATAGAAACTATCTTTTTCTCATCAAAAATTTAGATTTATAAGCTTTCAAGAAGATTATTCTTTAAACACACAAAATAACAGTATTGAAAAACAAAATCTAAATTGATCAAAAACAATACAAAAAAAGGATTGGCTAAAACATGCCGTCAAACTAAAATAATGAAGATGAAAAAAGTAAGTGTTTTAACAATTTAGAAGCATTTTGGAGCCTGTGTTTTTATAATTTGGTAGATTTTGGCGTCCTGAACTCGAGTCTTCTGTCAGATTTTGTCTGTCACCTCTAGTTTTGGTGATATGATGTTTTGAATTTTGAAAAGAAGTTGAGTTGAGTTTTTAGTGAAATCAATCATTGATAACTGATGAACTAACAAATCTTTATAACAAAGCGACTCTGATTTTGTTTGTTATACTTCATTGAATAGAGGATTTTTTTTATAAAGATAATAAAAAATGGTATAAAAAGTTAAACTCTACAGTCTTTTTTAAATTAGCAAACATATAATCACTAGCATGACTTACATTACTGAAGAAAGTATGAAAAAAAATCATTTAACAAATTTAATAAATCCACAGTAGCAGTAGGGACGAATGTCTCCTGTGGAGTTAAAATTCCTTTAAAAAAAATCTACAGTTGCGTTTAAAAAAGAATTAAATCACGTGAAGCCGCACACTCTCTTCCAACTTTGACAAGCTGCCATTTCTTGTTCGGTTGATATTTTTTCATGAATTTTTCACACAATTTAGTTCAACTATCCAACAAACGCTCTCAAAATTTGAAGTCTTTACAATGGCTGGAAACAAAGAAACAGCTGTTCCCGCAAAAAAGAGAAATTACAAAAAATCTGGAAATTTGGTTCAAAGATGTAAAAATGTTTGATGTAGTACCTGGCCAAGCTTCGTCAAAATTGATTAATGCGATCAAAAATGGTGCCGGTTTGAAAATGAGGTTCATTTTAACCCAACAGACAATTTTATTCTTTTTAAGACGGATGCTTGTATGGAAAATCAATGTAATCAATGTGCTCTTGGTTTTTTTCATTCACAAAATCAAAATTTTTCACATAGAATGATGTAAATTGATAGAAACTTCTTTCCTGCTTTGTTTATTGTTTATTTTGTTTATTGTGAATTAATCGGTTGAAAAATGAAGAACTTACAACGGAATAAATGAAATGATGTGCGCAACGAAAACTGTGTTGTGGAACAAATTCTTTGTTCGTTTTACGTTATTCGTATTTTATTGGGTCTTTCCGGCGCACATTTGTTACACACACACATTGCATACTTTTGGTGAGTTAAGGTGACGTAACGAAAGAAGATTGCTCGTAAAATTACAAACCGCACTCAAATCCAAACCAAAACTACAAGTATTTTGTCAATTCATGCATAACGTTTTCAGTAAATTTCGTTCAATTTCATCGTTAAACAGAGCAGAATTCTTCGATACCGTAAAGAATTTTGAAAACGCTGAAAAGTCGCCTCATATGACGTAACGGAGGAAAAAGGCTTTATCTTGTAAACTACTGCATAGAAAAAACTTTAATTGGCTGCAAATTGAAGGGAAACATGAGCAAAGCACGGCCATTTCAACTTTCAACACCTTAAAATTATCACAAAAATCATGAAAAAAGTTTTTCCAAGTGATTTGATTCAACGCCTATATTTGAAACAAATTGGGATGAGAGACTTTGTTCGGATTTTTTTCACATAAAAGGAAACGGCGAAAGCGCTTGGAATCCCAATTATTGAATTTAAGTCCGTAACTAAAAAATGGAATATCTTCAAATTTGGAGTATTCATTTCATGACTTTTATTTCCCAGTTCATAAAAATAAACTAAGAACTTTTCACTGCTTTCTCGGACACCTTTTATGAGGCGCAACGTCTGATAACCAGAACAGTCGGCTGCTGTCTTCTCCGACTGGGCCCATGATCATGAACTTGATTATCCCATCCCACCTTCCGCCGTCGTACATCTGAGCAACTTATGTACGACAAATCATTACACGCGTACCTACCTCGCTGTACTCATGTTCCCGTTACAACTCGAAGACAACTGAACTGTAGTAGGTAAAACCGGTACAAGACAGATAAACAAAAAACCACTTTTGATTTCGCTCGTTGACTTTTCCTTTCTTGGTTCGCTACTGCGATGTTTTGTCTGCGGTAAGGAAACGCCTTGATGTTTGCTGCTTAGCTTTTGTAGTTTGGTTGAAATGTTTCTGCACTGAAATATTTCATCGTTAAAACGCCTGAATGTATGCAGAAAATACGTTTAGGGTGAGTTTACCAGTAGGAGGCGAAACTCTGTTAAAGCTGTTAACAAGAAACATACCGGAGGCGGTCAAATGACGGTTTTTGAACTTTTAATGACGATTATTGCATATATTTTTTCGCAAATTTGACGACA
>NC_073691.1:151501804-151551804 GCF_029784155.1 Uranotaenia lowii | reverse complement strand
GCACAAATGTACAGATTAGCAAGTCTTCCATCTTAATTTTACTAAAAATTAAATAATAAAATTCATAGACACTTACCTAGAAAATGCAACCGATCTCGAGCCATCGACAGATTGGTTTGCATTTTGTCGTGAAGTCGCTGGGCCCGTTCCCAAACTTCGCCCCGGCCACCCCAGCAGTCCACGGCGATGCCCCGTTCCAGTTCCAGGATCCCCTTCCGGTACAGTTCGATAGCTAGCTCTTTCTGACCTGTGGAGTATAAATAAAAACAGAAAAAAAAGGTTCCGATTAAAAGGGGACACTTCGATTGACTAGGGTCTATTAAGGCAAGAATCCGTTTTAATTGTTTTTTTTTTCAATTTAGGATTGAATATAGCTGTGTTAATTAATTAAAACATACCATTTTTCTTTTAACAAATCAACTATCGATCGATTGAAGTCGAGAGCAGATAAATGCCATATTTGCGGCGGTATATGAATATGCTCCCCTCTTAAAAAATAACGCACATAAATAAGGAAAGAATGAATCATGGACACGCAAGGACGCTTCGTAATCATATTGGCAAGGGTTAAATCCAGCAAAAAATTTCAAAAGGACTCAATGTTTAGACTTGAAAAAAAAAGTTTAAATGAGCGAGTGTCATTTTGTTCCAGAAATCCATTCCCATTTTGGTAAAATAAATTTAAGAGATAAACCCTTCCGGAAAATTAGACCGAAGCCCGGCATCAAACATTGGTAAGTGACATTGGCTACCGGCAGCGGTCACCATGGTTACAGCATCCGATAATCGCAAAACGAAGATAAACTGAATACACGTGGAGGACAACAGCAGAATTTTGAATTTATACATGTGTTGTCGATTGAGAGCCGTTTAGTGAACAAGTTTTCCTACTTTTGTCGCATACCTAAGTCAGCTGTATCATCCCGTTTATCGTTTCGCTGTGGGCATAGGACACGTTTATGTTGGAAACGAAGTTTGATAAGCAAATCAGGTAGGTATTATGTAAAAGTTGAACGTTTGGTTGCTCACACTGAATGATGGCAATTCCTCACAGTTATCAGAAAATTAGTCTATTTTTAAGCACCTATTTCTGAATGGAGATTCTAAAGAGATCATAAATGTACATTATAGTGGCTTAAAACAGCTTTATGAAAAGACGATTCAGAAAATACAATTTTCGCTAAAAACAATTTTTGATTAATTATCCATTGGTCTTAAAAGTGGTTTATTTTCTGAGTTCGTTGAACAAAATATTCTGACTCTTTGAATAATCATCGATCGAAGACCTTAACAATAGATTTTTATTCGCAATCTTCGCGCATCAAGTTTTTGCCCTTATTTAGTTATCGTTGAGTTTATTTGTAGGAAAAGCTGTTTGATAATACCGTATTTTAAGATAATTCAAGCAATAGATAGGCATATCTTTTCAACATAAAACTCATGTGTTAGTATTTGATGTAGGAACACCACAGCAAGGGTTCTGAAATAAATTCTGTGTTTTTGAGAAAAAAAAAACTGACTTTCTGTGATTTTACCCAAAAATTCTGTGATGGTTTTCTGTGATGCTATTCCCTTCAATTTAATTGAAATTTCCTGATAAATAAAGTCTTTTTTACATTTACGATGGGTAAAATCGATAAAAATTACCAATCTCATCATACTTTTTCAATTTCAAGTAAAAAATCTAAATTTTATATTGGTCCAAAAAGTTTTAATTTTGGAAATCCATAAAAAAATCTAAAATTCTGTGAAATCTGTAATTTTTTTCAAAATTCTGTGTTCTGTGACACTGATTCTGTGATGAAAATTTTCTCAACATTCTGTGAAATAACAGATTTTTCTGTAATATCGGCAACCTTGCACCACAGCGAGCGAACGGCGAAATAGTTAAGATCGAAAAACAAAATCCCGGTGAGGCTGCTCTAATCTTTTCTTTATTTTATTTTTCGAACTATCATTAATTTCAACAGTCTACCAAATTGGAGTAGTTTTACTATCTAATCAATGTTCAATAAAGGCTTAATTAATTGAGCAACATCATCAATGATATTTTTTGCCTTTCCTCTTGGCAACATTCAAATCCAATCACAGCAATTTTATTCATCGAAAATTAAATTTTTTAAATAATTCCTCGGGGGGTCTAGAAGAATTTATTTTTTTTTGAAGATTTGTTAACCTTTTTAATGGTTTTTTTCCAAAGACAGAATCATTGTAATCACTGTGCAAACTAGACCGCTGCAAGAAATTTCCAATTCTTAAATTTTTACACCTCCCATAACTTTTTTAGGTTGTTTTTTTGCTGACAAAAAAAGCAATAGAAAATTTGGAAGCGATCCATCCAGTCCTGAATTAGCGCAACGAGTTTTACTTTTGTATGGAAATTTCTATGGGAAAACAAAATTTTTCATTCAATAAACGCCAGAGATGTACTGGTAGATCCAAAAAATATAACTTTAGATGAAAAATATTTCTTGATTCTTGCAGTGAAATTCATGTGAACAAAGCAGAAACCTAACTTATACCCCAGAAAAAATTATTTACATTATACAAAATTTTTTGTTCTAAACTAATTCTTTTAATTTAAACGTTTTTGACTGCTTATTTGAAAGCTGTGTAACCGTAGGATGAGAAAAAAAAACTCAATAAACTGCTTTGCATAGTCTGGGAATTTATTAATTTGTATAACCATTGAAAAAACAACTCATCAAATTATTGGAAGCGCTAGCAAGCAAAGTCTTCCATTTTTAAATACTTTTCAATGGATTCAGATTTTTTTTATTTTGAAATAGGTATAACTTTTTTCATGAAAAGCTTAGGTGCTTGTCATGTTAGCAAAAAATGAAGCTTAAGAATAAGCAAAATCAAAAATCAAAGATCAACTTTGCCGCCGGCCGTGGCCTAGAGGATAACGTTTAAGTCTTGTAAGCAACAGGTCATGAGATCTAGTCTCGTCACGGCACACATAGTACTCTTACTGTGGGCTGGTGGTGTTAGCATTAGTAAGATGCTAGCTACAGAAAGATGTAAGCTTTAAGTGGAATTTAGATCTCTTCAAAGAAACACGAAGTTTCACTGAGATCCTATATGTGTGTGTTCGTTTAAAAAAAACTTAATTTTAAACTTATTTGAATGTCCTGGATGAATAAATGTGCAAAATTTGCTTCATCTATACAAATATTCATACAAAACCATAAACCCTGACCTAAAAGGCATCGAGAAAACATATGGGAGAAAATAATAATTTTTTGCAGTAGTCTAGTGCAAACGCAAGTCTTATCTTTTGCGTTAATCCAACTCTATATGTCAATAACATGATTTAATAAAAATTTTCTCTGGCTCCTGGCAACTTTGTAGAAAACATAAAAGTGATTCTTATTGAGAGAAAAAAGTTGGTATGTCACAAATAGAGTCTATTCAGAAATCTAATAAAATTTCTCATCACTGATTGTACCAAGACCAGAAATAGTATTCTGCCAACTTAGTTATTGCTTGTAGAATGCATAAATGTTTAGGATAGTTTATTTCCATTAAAAAATCGACTTTTACATAAATTTGATCAGAATTAACTGGAGAAATGAGCATTTATGGGGTTTTATTATTCCGGAACAAATATCAAATTATTTTTTTGTCACTCCGATTCTTCCAAAAATTCCGAAGGGAGGAAGAAATAAAGTTTAAGGTATTTAAACAAAAATTTGATAAATTTTTCGAAAATTCAAACAGTTGAAAGAGCGAAAGCCAAACTGTAGAAGGTGGGAATTATATAATTGTTGTTTTCCATTTTATGTTTTTCAAATTTTTGATCTAAATTATCTCGATTTTTAGATTTTGTGCAATGTAGATTGTATTCAATTTTGGTGCATGCCAGCATTTGTCGACGTTTTCCAATTTATTGAAAATTTGTATAATTTTTTTAAAATCCAGCCTCTCCCCCTCGCGATGCTTCCACTCCAAGTGACAAAAGGAGGATTTCAAATTTGTTCCGGCCATATAAAAAGTTACCGAGTTACCGACCGAGAAGTTCACGTAGAATTACAATGTCTTTGTGTGTCAATGTGCTTTTCGTCTTAAACTAGCATTCTATAATAAGGTTGGTCGAATTTTTGTTAAAGGAATTTATCTTCAAGAAAAGTCATTCTTCCCTAAGTTGTCATTTGATACCTATTAATGATCTAAAATGACCCATAAAGATAGTATGCAGCATTTTCAACTGCATAACAAAAGTCGAATTAAATATTAGTATAAGCACAAACAAGGCAGATGCCGTCGAAATGATTGCGCCCGGCAGTTATGCAAGTAATGTGATCAACACACGAGCTTTGTATCAAACGCTTGCGAGAAAAGTTTACAACGACTGCTTTGATCTAAACGCTTGACTCAATGCAAAAGCTTTCAAACTGTTTAGTCTCATGCGTCTCGTTGGAATCAGTATCTTGTTTTTATTTCCCTTCAGATCACGTAGCAATCACTAGCTAAAAATGTTGCTTTTACCTAGGATTCCGGAGCAATCGTTGGATCAACTATGTTTTCTTATAATCAAACTTCTAAAAACGGCCCTTTTCAGGGCCAAAATCTTAAAAAGAGAGAGTCTTGACTTTTCTAGTAGCATTCATTGATAAAGAGTGCGAGGGAGGGGTGGTATGGTTTGGTCGGTGGTGGTGGTGTGCGATGGTTGGGTGGGTGTTTGTTGTGTGCGATGGGTGAGTGGGTGGTGGTGGTGTGCGATGGGTGGGTGGTAAGGATGGATGGTAATGTTCGATGGGCCAGTAGCATGGAAGGCCGGGTGGTGGTGTGCGATGGGTGAAAAGGATGGGTGGGTGGTGGCGTGCGATAGGTGGGTGGTGAGCAATGGGTGGTGTTGGGAGTTTGGTAGGGAGGTGTACGGTGGGTAATGATGGGTAATAGGCTGCGGTGGGCGGGTGATGTTCCATGGGTAGTGACGGGAAGTGTGTGTGGCATGGCGATGGAAGGTGTGTGTGTGTGTGTGTGTTTGTGTGTTTGTGTGTGTGTGTGTGTGTGTGTGTGTGTGTGTGTGTGTGTGTGTGTGTGTGTGTGTGTGTGTGTGTGTGTGTGTGTTAGGTGGTGTGGATGGCTAATTGGTGTCGCGGGTGATCTGAGCTATCACTACTTGTTCCTGCCGCTGCTGGCCAGCTCTGCTCTGCTCTGCCCATGTGACAGGTTTGAATTTCTTGGAAAAAATGAAACAAACCGCCAGTCGACCCCTTCTTTTATATCTTTCGTAGGCTGGAAAAAAACAAAACTCAAGAAGGGGCGGGGCGTCCTAGTTTTCTTTCACTTTCGAATAGCCAATCAACGTTGAGCAGGCTTGGTATGTCTTTTAAGAAAGATGTCTTTGAAAGAGGAGTTTTTCGTGACGCGAGATCCGTTCGCGAATTTCAATTTACCCCCCTATAGTGTTGCCGTAAGACGTAATTCTACGTCAAAAAAAGATGGCAAATGTAGAAAAATTATTTTAGACATTTCAAGCATCTGCTGTTCATGACACGATGTTATATTTTGATTCGATTTCATAAAAGTAAGAAAATAATATTCTAGAGCAGGCATGTCAAACTCGTTTAAGTGTGCGGGCCGCATTAAAAATCTTTCATTTCCAAAAATAATATTATTTCCTCTCGTATCAAAAAAATCTTTTTAAAATTTTGTGGCAGGAAAGCCAGCGTACTTCTGTGTAGTAGGGAATTTTGTGATAATTTAAGACAGGGCTACGCGTGTCGCATTGATCAAGGGCACGGGCCGCATGCGGCCCGCGAACCCTCAGTTTGACATGCCTGTTCTAGAGGAAAGTCACAAATGAAGGAATTCACAGACAAATGTTTGCAGTGTTCCATACTACCAAATTAAAACCTGTGTTTTTTATTTCATCTAGGAAATTTGAAAAAACAAATCGAAAAACGCACGCAAAACTTTCAGAAAACAAAAAAAAAAAAAGAAAAATCTGGTGACGACGTAAGATCTGACAACTCAAAGTGAATTGAAAGAATATTTTAAAATAATTAACAGTATGACATTTGGTCGGGATCTGACCAGACCGAACTGAACGCCATCAGCATTTTTTCGAGACACTTGAACTTTATGTAAATATTTTCATCTAGGAATAAAATATTTTATGTTTATGAGCTGTAATCAATAGTTTTCGATTCCCTGAATTCATTTTAGTCAATTGAATTTGCACGCTCCTTTATTTTAACTCAAAATTAAGTACGACCGAGGTTCAAACATAGTTAGATTCTACACAGAAATTTTTTTTGACTATTACGTGTCACTGAAACTGCAACCTTTAAAATAAATCAACCTGTAATTAACAAAACCTGTAATTTTAAATTGTTTTCCTTAAAAGTTAACGAAGATTCATCTATTATTACAGCAAATGTCCTGTAAAAAAGTTGTACACTAAAAATTAAATGTCACGTAATTTGTTTTTCGACCTGTAAAATTACGGTAAATGTCCTGCTCCTTTTTGTTACAGGACATTTGCGTAATTTTACAGGAAATAATTTTTGCTGTGTATGAACTTAAAGTTAAGTACCCTTTTTCCTCCTTGCGATGGTTCAAAACGGAGTTCGAACTACGAACTCAAAATTGATTCCTTTTTTTTCCTTCGGCGAGGAATCAAAGCTGAGTTCGACCTTATGAACTAAAAATTGAGCTCTTTTTGTTGGACTGAAAACACTTAGCGAGTTCACTTCGACCCGGAACAGCAACCAACAAATACGACGCAAAATTTTGTCGTTCCGGCACAATTACCGGAAACTTTCCACCGCTCTGTAATTGCAATGCAATGTACCGGAATAGCAACATCCGAGAACAACAAATTTTTACCAACCTTTACTTCTCTGAAAATAAACAACCCTCGAATAAAAAGGATAAATTTCAGTTCGGCTGCCGAACTTAGTATTGAGTATGCCTAGCAGAACTGAGTTTTGCGATTGCCTACTCAAACTCAATGTTGAGGGCTGCCACTGAAGTGCTGTTTTGAACCAAAACTACTTAATTTTGAGTTTAAAAAAGGAGCGTTTGGATTTGCGATCTAGGATATTAATAACTCGAGTTTTAGTTTTTGTTGTTTTTAAATTTTTTTAATGACGCTCAGTTCGGTCGGTTCAGTCAAAGGCCGGCAATTTATTCAACACTAAAAATTGTTGAAATCAAAGTTGATGTTGAGATTTTGTAATCTTCTTTTCAATTTTATCGAGAAAAATCAATGAAAGATATTAAGTTAAGTTCTTTTACTATTAACCAAAATGAACGATCTTGAATTTTCGTTTGAAAACTCCATTTCGACCACATTTTTACATACGCGAATGACTCCAAAAACGCTTATTTAAGCAATCAAACATAAACAAAAGGTTGAAATTTATTTTTGGTTTTATATATGACTCTCTTTACCATCTTTGAGTTATCCGTGTCTAAGTTTTTACAATCGATTAACAGTGAAAAGTATGAAAACCTTCAGATATAATCAAAAATGATGAAAGATTTTTAACAAAGATAATTTGTTTTGATATCCAGGTGGAATATTTTAAATTTGGGCTTAAATGTAAGAAGATAGTTCAGTTTGTTTCCTAGTCCCAAATATTTGTTCATGAAGTTCTCATACTAACTTAGCTCAAAATATGAATAACTAAATGTTCAAGAAAATCGGGAGGGAACCAAAGTTATTGATGAAAAACTGAATTTTCATGTTCCTCCCGAACAAAATGTCGCGGAACCCCATGCCAACTTCAGGCTCTTTGAGCGACCCCTTCCCGTGATCCGATTAGACCCAAATTTGGGATGAGATCTTGTACTAAGCCTAGGATTAATTTAAGCTTGCAGAAGGGATGGGATGCGGATGCGGAAGGGATTATAATTTTTTTAAGAAATAAATTGAAAAAAATGTCTGAAAATTAATTTGTTTCCCGTCGTTTATTTTGCACCGAATTTGATGTGTGACAACAATTATTGGTACAATTATCACAACTGTTGCTGTACGTGTATCCTGCCTAACCTTCCGGTAGTACCGATCCTGGCTGTTCTTCAGGTGATTAAGTTGACCCGATCGCCGCTTTCTCCTCGACCACGCCAACTTTTGTCGTTGCCACTTGCCGCCATAGGCGACTCGGTCCATACTATTTCGCGGCAAATGTTCCTCCACCTCGACTGTTTGCCCTCGGAGGGAAGGGAACCTGCCGCTGTCATCGTCTTCATCATTGCCACCATCGAAATAGTCGTTCTGACTCGAAGTAGAATTGCTGCGGATGGGAACAAGATTCCTCTGCCGCATCCGGCAAGAACAGACCTTGAGGGGAAAAGCTAGATTGAGTATGGCTGAAAATTAACAAAACTCGTGAATTTTAAAATCTTACCCGTTGTCGTTGCTTCCGTAACGATTGCTATAAGAAAAGATAAATTAGTTGAATTTTTCATTTGAAATCACATCATTATTATCTGAATTTTAAATACACTGTACTTACTATTATTTTTTCGTCAACTACACTCCAAGCGTCGCATTCAAACAATAATTTTGTGTTTTGGATCTCTCTGAGTTGTTTTCATCTATTTTGCTCGAAAAAGTGTGCGTCTTTGCTAGGTCCCAGGATTTGGAACTCGCTAGATGAAAACAACTCAAAATTTTGAAGGACTCCCACTCAGTTGTTTTCGTCTTCATACATGGTGCGACTCCTGAATCGAAACAAATCAGTCTCTGAATAATTTAAAATTACCGTGTACAGCACGTTTGCTAGCGATTTGGCAGATGTTTCAGTTCTCTGATGTCTTTCATTGATTCAGGACTTATGAAAATCCACCGCGATTCGTTTTGTTTCATGCTCCATGCTGTGAAGAACGTTGTTCGAAAAATCAGTTTTAATATCCTATCAGAAGAAAATCGGGATTATTTCTTTTTTTTTATTGAAAGAATTTCATTTTAAGTAGAGATGTACCGAATAGTGGTATTCGGCGAACGGCCGAATACCGAATATTGACCTTTTCAACTATTCGGCCAAACGAATATTCGGTCGAATATTCGGTTGAATATTCTATTGAGTTTTTAAGGAAAAAAAACTTAAGCGATTATTTCAATGCTTTCTATTTCTTCCATATTAATGCCCCTCATGTCGCTTCTAGGGCGTTTATCACCAAAGAGATTGCTTTTCTGATATTGAATTATATGAAGGTCGAATTTAAGCAAGATATCTTCAAAATAGTTGTTGAAAAGATAGATGATCTTTAACCTTAAGCATAGCATACTTTCAACCGCAAATATCCACGCGGTCAGACATTCAGGACGATTTTTGAAAAAAAAAATGAAAAAGGGCAATATTTATGTATATTTTGCAATTTTTGAAAAACCGTAATTGAACACAAAATCTAAAAAAGTCTAAAGAGGAATTTGAATTTTTTATTTGATTAAGCAAATAATCTGAATCAACCCGAGCCAAAATTGGGAAGTTTTAAACAATATCTGGGCATCCCGGCCAGATTTGACTTATCTGGATTCTTTACTGGATTTATGGGCAAGCTTGAATATATCCAGAAAATCTGGAATAAATAATAATCAAAGTATAAAGCGATACCGTTGAGCAAACTCCTGTACGATCTACAGTGAAAGATACGCGGATACACCTTAGATGTTTTGCTGGAACCATAAGTTTTTAATGATTGTGTAGCTTTTACAACATTACTTTTGAATATTTATAAATTATCCCAAATTATTCGAAAAATTTCCAAGTCTATAGTAGATATTCGGCCTATTCGGCCTATTCGGCCGAATACTTAGCTCAACTATTCGGTGAGCCGAATATTCGGTTAAACGGTTTTTCGGCGGTATTCGGCGCCGAATATTCGGCCGACTGAATTCGGTACATCTCTAATTTTAAGTATTGAACATCTTTAAGAATATTTTTTCCAGTAGAAGAAATCTACAGACACAATGGATTAATTCGACGTGTTTACTCTTTCATCACAGAAAGCGATGTTGAACTGATTGACGTTGAATTAACTGGCCGAAAGTCAGTCTTGAATCCAAAGTTTGAATGTTGTTTTCTTTAAGAGAAGCATGAAAGATTTATTTCTTGTGCTTAAAGTGAATCCATTTTAAAGTAAATTTTGCAAAGCTTAAGTATAGCCAACAATGATAGACCGTCCCATGAAAGTTTATGCGACCTCACAACATCCTTTTCCAACTATATCCACTCATAGTCGTAGTCCAACATCGCAAGAATGTTATTGACCCAGAAACTGGCTTCTTTGCGTGCCGCAACAACATTCTGAATTCGGAATTGGTTGTCATTTTTTTTTTCTCTCGTTTCTTTCATCAAAGCGGGAACGTTTCGGCGCAAAAACGGAAATTTCGGCCTAATAAGGTAGCAGCAGCTGGCACTATCTGCAATGTTCGGGTACGTGCCCGAATTATGTAAAAGGTTTTTTTTTTCTTTTTCGTGTTTGACAGGATATAACGTCTGACGAACTGGTGGTGTTAGATGCTGTTAAATCGAATGTTGATTGATACCTGGCGCATCCAATGGGAATAGTTGATTCGAAAAGTGGTAGCATTATTTTTTTTTATTTAGGGAACTATGAGCGAGTTTTGTCTGCAAGCCAATAGGATTGAAAAGCAATGAAATAGCACATAAACTCACACAGTACGTTTGAAGTTTAACAATTTATTTGAAACAAATGCTTTATTTTATACAACTAAATTTTAATGAAAAAAAAAATCAAACATTTGCGACCGCTTGAATCAATTTCTTGTAGATTTGTATTCCCTTCAGAAAGATGTCCGCATGTAGGAATTCGTCGTGGTCATGCAGCAACTTGGGCGTATTATTGATTGGTGAAAAACCAATCGCCGGAATACCCAAGTGCCGTATAAAACGGCTATCGGTTGCACCAGGAAAAATGTACGATTTCACGGCCAGTCCCATCGCATCCAGGGTACCCTTCATGGCAACCCAGAAGGGATTTGTTTCGTCCAGTTTGGTGGGAGTAATGTGGGGAGCATCGTGTAGATCAATCCGGATGCCACCACCGGATTCCTCACACCAGGTCTCCAGCTGCCTGGTGAACGTCTCAATGTCGACCGTAACCGACAGCCTAACGTCGAAGCAAACCATCAGCTCCGCTGGAATTACGTTGCTTTGAACTCCGCCCTGAAAAGTGTTGTTTAACTTCGTATTAAAATCTGAGAAAATGACAAAAAGCTGCAAAGTTTTGGTCGAAATTTGTGGCAAATCTGAGACCTTCCGGTGCGAGTTACCTAAACGATAATAAAAAAAACCTCATGAGACGAGTCGACATAATTTTAGGAACTCGGTCTAATGTTTATTCGATCAAGTGACAATTCGGCCTACATCACACAAATCAACATTAAATTCGGCTTTAGTGAAAAAATTTTATGTGTACTACTAAATTTCAAAGATTTAATACTTTAAATCAGAAACAAAAGTTATCTTAAATCATCGAATTTGTTATCGGAATTCAAACAATAGGAAAAAATTGATACGACAAAATTAAAAATGAGAATTTTAAAACAGAATTTAGAAACATCATTATATAGATTGATTTATGAGAATAAAAAAATAATGATTAGCTATGTCTATGTCAGATGGTTTAATTTTAGAAAAATAACTATTGTGAGTTTATTGCCAGAAGTTAACATAAAAAGCTGGAGTTAAAGTCGAAGTTGAAGTCTACATGGATATTTTGAAGAATCCCATAATTCCGATAACGTTGTATCCCAACAACTTGGCTGGAGGAGAATCTAGAGGTTTCGAGCAGTCGTTATGGGCGTATGTTCAAACGAAAGCCCGTGGATCTGCTCACACAAGTGTTGATTCTCTGAAGACTTCCATCTCTAAGGCGTGGGCTTCACTGTCAGGAGCTCACGGTGAGAACAGGGTTGCCGATGTGCCCGATTTTTCGGGATTTGCCTGATTTTTGAGGCAAATACTAACAACCACATAAGCCTCCGTTTTTTTTCAAGATTTTTGGATTTTTGCCTGAATTAGTAATCTTTATGGAAATATATACATCTCAATAAACCCAATGATGTACATTTTCAACCCCAATCCGTCATAGATTGTAAATGTGATACTGTTCCAATTTGGAGGCTTGAAACTTTCTTCAGGAGCACTCGAATAACGAAAATTCTTTTGGATTCTCCCATGAATTCATGAAATGCTCTCTGAAAGCCCGGAAAAAACCCATTTCGGAATTTTATGTTGTTATGGAATGTTAATTTAACACTTACCAAATATGTGTATCATAAGAGTGTCAAAATTCGAAACACAGTTTGACGAATTGTCAAAGGTAGGGATTTTTTTTAACTTTTTGTCAATCTGCATTCTTTTTATTATTCTAGTTTCTAACTTTACTTCGCACATACTTAAAAGTAAAAGCAGTTATTTTGCAATTAAATTATACTCATAAGAAAGGTTATTTAATACCAATTCTAGTGAAGTAAATATATTTCCGCTACGATGTTTCGCAAAAATATGATAGGCGGACTGAACTATATTATCGAATATACCAGTTACCTATGCCCAACTCTATGCTATTTTCCAAACTTAATTTGTGATCTAAATTTTGTTTTTAAAATGCGAATTTCAAATCTGATCGAGCTTTTTAAATGAATTCCTGTTCGGAAATTTTAATGTTTTGGAAAATCTGGATTATAAAATTTGGATATCGAATCCCATTTCCACCACATGATTCGTAACAAATGAGAAATTTAAGCACGACTAATGTTGTTTATTTTCCAATTATCTGTAAAAACAATACCTATCAATTTCGTTTCATCCTAACCGTATATAAAGCTCTAAATTCGTGGAGAATTTTCACCATCAAACGGGAAAACGAACTGGTCATATTTTATCAAATGTCTGTTGTAAACTTCTTATACCTCAGAAGCAACACAACAATAATAATTTAAACAATCTGAAATTAACGGAACTTCAACCTATTTGAGTATTAGCAAACATTTTCCATGAGCATTCATAGTCTATGGTGTGCTCAAAGACATTTAGAGCGATTTTTCGTTCTTTTCACTCCTATTTTTTTCAAATTTTGTAGATTAATACCTTTTTTATAGGGGCCTGTTTAAGGATCAGGTTCATTAATCCTTTTGTTGTTACAGATTCTTTCGTATACGAATTTGTATTCTAACTTATTTTTAAACTTTTTTTAACGCCCTTTGAGAACGTCATAAGAAGTAGTGAATTTTATATAATTGAATATTTTACTCAATTATGGAAATTGTTTCGAGAATGAATTTAGAGTTTAGTAAATAATCGAGCTGAATCGATTGATACCTTTAAAAAGTGGTCTAAACCCCATAATTTATTCCATCACCTTCCACATCGATAACACTAGTTTACAAAATTTAAAAAAAATCGCTAACTTCATCGACTGACCCAAATTTATAATGTAGATTTGGGCACTAAATCTGAAATGAAATTCAAAAAAATCTCAGTAGAACAGTTTTGAGTTATGCTCCAAATATCACATTTTGGAAAAATAAAAAAGTGCCTGCACTGACATTTAATATCTCGGACTGCATAACATAAATTTTAAATTTCTTCATTGCATATTTAAGGTGAATGAATTTATTATAATAACTTTTTTGTTTTAAGTCCAATCGTGTCTTTGGGTGAAATATTTGTCTCAATCAAGGCTTTGAGGAAAATATTCGTTAAAAGCAATCAGTCAATAAAGAAAAAAGTTATTAATGAGAAACCAGTATTTTTGCTACTCTCGAGTAAAAAATCTTAAAATCCCATTCCCACTTGAGACTCAAGCAACTTCTTCCGCATGGTCCGTTTTACTGAAATTTGGCATGTGAGTCGCTTTAAGCTAAAATTTATCATTAACTCACCAGATAGGGGAGATGAGGGCATAACGAGCACCCAGGGCATAATGAGCACTCCTTTTTTCTACTTAAGTACGTATTTTCTTAAACAAATTTTCATAAGGATTTGTTGCGTACTATCCATAGTATTAATTTTTCACCAAAAAAGAAATATCCTTCTCATCTTTACAGAAATATTAAATAATAACCAGCTAGGTTCCCAAGTGACGAAAATATTATAATTTTTGAGCACCACCAAATAAGCTATTATGACCTTTAAATCATCGCAAACGCTTTTTTATTTTAATTTGTTCACTAGAGGCGAACAGAGCACTTTCAATGAAGGCATAATGAGCATTTTCTGCCGAGGAATCTAGCAGTGAATTTCACTCGATGAAGTCAACTGAATAATAGAGCTACAGCTTGGCTTGTTTCGTCTGTCGATTTGGCCTTTTGGTAAGGTGTCGGAGAGGTAATCAGTAGACTCGAGTTCGATTCCTGTTCGAGGGGACTTTTTTTCACATACCATTCATGATTGATTTTTTTTATTGTTACGTTATACGGCTAATAGCATCAAAGCATCATCCGTCAAACAAAACACCAGAAACATAATGTATGAGCATGTGTTAATTCTTTGAATTCTATACTAAGACCTAGATTACTGTGTTATTGCTTTGTTTGATGAATCTACGCCTCACCGTTTAGTGTAATCATGATCATGAATGATAAATGAAAAAAAATCACCTCGACCAGGAATCGAACTCGAGCCTAATGATTACCTCTCCGACATCTTACCAATAGGCCAAATCGTCAGACGATACAAGTCAAGCTGTAGCTCTATTACTCAGTTGACTTCATCGAGTCGAATTCGCTGCTAGAATCCCCGGCAGAAAACGCTCATTATGCCTTCATTAATGGTGCTCATACTGCCTCGGGGGGTTTCTCATTATGCCTCTACAGTGACTGGTTTTCAGCTTTCGGCAAAAAATTTTAAAATGCATTTTTAAACGTTTTTACCTACTTGTTCAAGTTTCATCCAATTAGGCAATAGACTATTTGAGTGTCTAAACACGAAACAATGATGTAATTCACATATTACAGCTGTTCTCTATGGTTAAATAAGCGTTTTCCTTAAGGTGGCCATTATGCCCCCATCTCCCCTAGTTAATTATTAATTTAAGCTTAAAGTGAGTTAGATTTAATTCTTCCTATATTAAGATTAGTCCCCTGCGGTTCGTTAAATTATTCAAAACTTCAAATATTACTGCTTTAGTAAAATAACCATAACTTTTTCAATTTTCAACCGATTTTAATAAATAACCACTTGAAATTTTGTTTCAAATTGAAATTTACGGTCCATAGAAAACCATAATTTTTAAATGTTACCATCGAGTCTTAAACTGTCAATGAAACCAAATTTTCTCTAAAAATGCATTATTCATTATTTTTTCTATCACAACTTCACTAATATCAACCATACTTTTGATCATACGCAAAAATGAAGCTAAGATGATCGATAGCAAATAATTCATTCACCTTAAATATGCAAAAAAGATATTTAAAATTAATACTTTTTTTCATTTTTCCAAAATTTCATATTTGGAGCATAACTCAAAACTGTTCTACTGAGATTTTTTTGAATTTTATTTTCGGATTCAGCCCGATTTCACATTAAAAATGATTTTCAGCTTACTTAGTTCAAAAATGCTGTAAACTAAACTGTAATTAAACATTTTCTTAAGGAAGACAACAAAAAGTCAGCAGTTTAGCTATTTTATTCAAGCCTGATTTATCCTGGTTTTAATGTTCAAGGTTCTCTGAATTTAGAAAAAAAAATGTTGGCAACCCTGGTTGCGAAGGTATGCTCTCACTCAATTCAGGTCTCGCCTGAGGAGAGTTACTGAGAACGAAAATGGACACATCGAGTGATTGTTTTTTAATATGTATATCTTCATTTATGCCTGAATGAATAAAAAGCTTTTAAAGCATTTAAGAATCAAGAAAGGCGTTTTGAACCTTGATGATAGATTTTCGCATTTTTTTATTGGTCATACTGTACTACTAACGGCAATCAGAACTATTATTTAGCTTAGCCAAGCAATGAAATGGTTTTTCTATTTTTAAATGTGAATTGATGATACGATTATTGTCTTTTATTGTTTTAAGACAGATGCATTCGTGTTCGAAACACCATGATCGCAGGCGTGGCTCAGTAGAAAGAATTCCACATAACCAATGGTTGATACTCCGTGATTGACCGAGGCTATCAATTTTGAGCAGAGATCAAAAGAATGATGCTTGGGATTAGCAACTCATTTTCAATGCACAAAACTAATACTCTCTCTTTGACCATCAATAACGGCGCCGGCCACATCCTAGTATTCAATAGATAGGAAGGAAAATAGAGAAGGGGATGAAAGAAAGACATTTGTGCTTTAGTATCGAGGTCTGCTCCTAGCAAATAATTTTGTTTTGGGAGTGTGGGTTAAAAAAAATCATCAGGAAACACTTTTGACCATTATGAATCTCTAGTAAAAGTAACAGGTAGTAAGTTAAAACTGAAATCCTTATTTATTGCCCTATTTTTTGTATTATTAAACACTTTCAATCACGAATAGTTTATAAATTCAAATCTTTAAATAAAAACATTTATTAAAGGGTGATACGGTCAAAATTTGGTCAATATCAACTTGACGTATTTCTTTCAATTTTGCTTTTAAAAAACCTGAACACCCCTCATTTTGAAGGTGTGTGTGTGTAGAATGTTGCTATTATTTTGATTTTGGAATTCACTCTTCAGTTGTCAAAATGCCGTCCAAGGAAGAAGAGCAGCGTATCAAAATTTTGCTCGCGCATCGCAAAATCCGAACTACTCGCACGCAAAGCTGGCAAAATCGCTAAAAGTTGCCAAATCAACCGTTACAAATGTAATTGAAGTGTTTGGGGAACGTTTGTCGACAGCCAGGAAATCTGGATCGGGGGGAAATCGAAAACCGGAAGCCGCTGAGACGACAAAGAGAGTTGCCGGTAGTTTCAAGCGAAACCCTAACCTCTCTCTCCGAGATGCCGCAAATAAGCTCGGTGTATCGTCTACAACCGTGCATCGACTATCGGACAATCGACTTACAAGAAGGTAGTGACTCCAAATCGCGATGATAAACAAAATTCGACGGCCAAAGCGCGATCCCGGAGGCTGTACACGACGATGCTGACGAAGTTTGACTGCGTGGTAATGGACGACGAAACCTACGTCAAAGCCGACTACAAGCAGCTTCCGGGACAGGAGTTTTATACGGCAAAAGGAAGAGGAAAGGTAGCAGATATTTTCAAGCACATGAAACTGTCAAAGTTCGCGAAGAAATATCTAGTTTGGCAAGCCATCTGTACCTGAGGCTTGAAAAGCAGCATTTTCATAGCTTCCGGACTGTCAAACAAGAAATTTACGTGAAAGAGTGTTTGAATAAACGTCTGCTGCCTTTCCCGAAGAAACACGGTTGTTCCGTACTGTTTTGGCTGGATTTGGCATCTTGCCATAACGGTAAAAAGGCCATGGAGTGGTACGCCGCCAACAACGTGCAGGTGGTTCCCAAGGACAAGAACCCTCCCAACACGCCAGAGCTTCGCCCAATTGAGAAATACTGGGTTATTGTCAAGCGGAACCTAAAGAAGACCAAAAAAACTGCTAAGGACGAGCAGCAGTTCAAGGCAAACTGGCTTTCTGAAACCCTTATTTATTGCCCTATTTTTTGAATTATTGAACACTTTCAATCACGTATAATTTATAAATTAAAATTTTTAAATAAAAACATTTATTATGCTTAGATTTGCTAGAACTATCTCGTATTCCTCATCCATAAATAAGAGCATTCAACAAAGAATGTCTAATCCTTAAGACTCAATTGATCAAACTTTGAACACCAGAAAATTATAATTTAATACATTAAATTCTTCGATTATTGCGCAACACGGTGAATTTTTGGTGAATTGAAGTGTTTGTTTGTCTTTATTAGAGAGGTTTTCAGTCAAAATTATGTTCCGAGATCAGTTATGTTTTCAAACTGTTATTTTTCGTTTACTCTTTAAAATAAATGAATTTCAGAATACACCTAACATATGTTATTCTAGTTAAATCTACACATACAAACTGTTGGAAACTTTCATTGGGACTCGATGAAACTCGATCAACGATAAAACGGTTATGGATTTTTATTTAAACTTTATGACAAATTTACTCCAAGCAATAAACACTTATTTGCTCTTTGATATTTGAATAAAATGGTAGTTAAATTTCACAAAATAATATATTTTTCTGGCAGGAATCAAGCCACTCGGTTTGATTCGTTTTGTCATATTCTGCTTGTCGGACAAACCTTATTACTTATCTAATAATCTTATCTAACAATAGTTAATACAACAAAATTTACTAATATTCGAGGCATATTTTCAATCAAAATGAAACCATATTGAAATTATTATATCCAAAGATGCTCAGAATCGAACAAAAAAGTTAGCAAATAATTACTTTGAGATCGAAAAATGAAACTATAAAAAATGCTCTATCGCTCTGAATCTTAATCAATGATGCAATTTACTTCATTTTTCTAGAGCCGGACATTAAAAAAAATGCTTGAAACAGCCAAGAAAAATTTGTTGAATTCTATTCTTAGTTCGAAAGTCACGTCTTATAAACTTATGAATGCCATTGTGTGCAATAGTAAAAACTCCAGAAGTAAAAGAAGTTAAATACTGAATACTTAGCTTGAGAGCTTCTTACTGCTTCTCCAAGAACATATTTGAAAGGTCTCACGGGAAACTATTTTTAAATAGTGTGCAGATTTGACCGAGGCTGAAGCGCAAGACCTAAACCTGCTGTTCTGGAAGGATAAACTTTCCGCCGCCGTTTGTTTCGCTCGCTGACGGGCCGAGGGCATGCTAGTGACTTAGGACCGAGTTCTGTCTTGTATGACCAATCCATGCACATAGATTGCTCTATTTTATTGAAAGCCTTCTATATCGGTGAAATGACGATGATAACCTTGTATTTCTACAGTTTTTCATTTTTTTTTTCAAACAAACTGAAGAAAATTAAAAACTTCTAGTGGCAATCAGGACTATTATTTGGTGCTAAAACCTTATCTGAATTTTGATTCAACGCCGGAATAAAAAGTGTTCCCAAAAAAAAAAAAAAAAAAACAGAGGAAATAAAAATTTTCGTTTGATTCTGATACTGACTTATCAGCACACTCAACGCGCCTATATGTGTATCGGGTCACGGGACGCTATATATCCGATATCAAATTTTACCAAAAGATTGCAAACCTTTTCAAGTGTCTATCATTGGATAAAAACAGAAGCATACTGCATCGAAAAACAGCGATTAAAACTTACAGACATCATTGTAAGATTGACTGTTGTGACGTCACCCACGGTAAGATTGGGGTTGTTCAACAGTTTTTCCTCTTCCGCTCTACGGAAGTCCATCATCCTGTCAATCAATTTCCGAGCCTTCTCGCCGGCAGTATTCTGCAGGATTAGCGAACCATGCCCGGGGGAACCGGAAATATAAAACCTTGTAACTGAAAAGTAACAGCAGTTACTCAATAGTGTCTACTGGTTTTCGATGTGCGGCAAAATTACATTTCAAAGTGCGTTCTCCGTTGAACAGGACAAACGTTTCGTCCTCACTGGCATATCCTTCGTCTAGGGAGAAGCCGCAGTTCAGCGCTTGAAATTCTTTGGTATGGACAAAATCGCGCATTCCCAGCACTCCCCCGACCTCTTCGTCCGGCACAAATAGTAGATGGAGCGTTCTTTTCAGTTTGACGCCTTCGCTTTGCATAGCCCGAATAGCGGCAAGGTACTGGATGCCGACACATTTCATGTCCTGCGAGCCTCGGGCGTAGATTCGCCCCTCCTTGTCGAGGTGGGCCGAAAAAGGGGGATGCGTCCATTGATCCGGATAAACCGGAACCACATCCATGTGCGAGTTCAGAATGATTGATTTCGCGCCAGGGTCGGTGCCTTGCCAGGTCATGATGACTATCGGGTTACGAGGATGCACTTCAATCACCTGCACCGGCAAGTTCAAGGACGCGGCTTGACGTTTCAGAAATTCAACGCACCCGTCTGTTGATGGATAAACAAAGTAACTCAAACAAATCTGCATCCATTTCCATAAACCTTAATTGTTACCATAGTTTATATTCGGATGCACCGATGGAATTTTCAGATACTCCCGAAATAGGCGAATTTCTTCGTTACTCTCCCAGTCTGCTTGAACATTTGAACTCATCTCAAATCACTATACCAAAACAAAGCCAAAAAAAAGCGAACCGTTCAGAACGAAAGACACAACTTAAATGAGACACACGGCGAGAGCAGATTTCACCGCACGACACGACACTTTTGTGATAAGATGAACCGGCCGAGACGAGCAATCTACCGATCAGTCTGAGCGTTTCTTTTATTTTTAGACAAGCGTCTTAATGCCGGACAGCGCAATAAACAACTAAAACAATTTGATATTGATAGTAACATTTAAGATAATTTCGTTTTGGAAATGTGTCAATGTCATATCATTTTCTACACTGTACCACCTTTCGGGTTTTCAATCAATAATTTTCTTAATAAAAAGTAATAAGAGGTAATCACTTATCTTAATTTCATTTCTGCTAATTTGGAAGACTAATAATTACTCAGATGATCGGGCATTATTTTTCGTAAGTGATAAAACATGAGTTATTTGGTTGGAATAAAAAAAAAATGAGTTAAAAAATTTGCTGTTGCTTTTTTTTATCTATAGCTACCTTCTTTATGATTCTAAGTTTGAAATCATTCCGAATTTGGTCGTGCTGTGGAACTTGTTTTTCAACTTTCACCAGCGACTTTCGATTGAGTTTCATAGAAGTGACCCTTTTGTTATATTTGTTCGACACTGTTTTTTTCTATGAAATTTTCGATCAAACAATACATACCTAAATTGTCAAAACGTGTGTTAAATTTGTAATTTGAAGCCTTAAGTAACAATCAGGGAAATCACTTTCATCGAAGTTTGAAAGCTTTGGATTCTCAAGAGTCTGGTAGATTAAGCTTATTTAATTTCAGCATAAAAATAGTTTTTTTTAATGAAAGCATTCAATTTCTTAAAAACAAAATTAATTGTATGCTCAAATCAAATAGGCTAGAAATCAGCTAATGATTAAATAAATGATATTTTCAATAGTGAAATCAAGCGATTGAAATTTTGAGGCTGAAATCTGATTATTGCAAACTTGATCTAAAGTTAAGATTTTAGTTTGAAATTAGACTTTGGAAGAACAACGGTTATATTAACAATGTTGAACAATACTTTGAGAAAATATGCGATTACCTGCAGATTTTTACGTGAAGATTTCATGTTTTTTATCAGCAAATATTTTTAATCGAAAATCATTTCCATAATCAAAATCCTCTTTCCATTGGGAAGATAGGAATGGGGGAGGGGGGCTCTCTTATATTTTTTTTACATAAAAAAATAATTAAGCAAATGGTACCAGAAATGGCATGCGAGAGTATTTTGATACGACAAATTTTTTAATGATTGTGTCATATCCCTACCTTTTTCCAGTGGGAAGAAAGAAAAGGAGTGGAGGGCTTCCATACAATTTTTATTGCATAATACGATAACTTTTCGAGCAAATGGAACTAAATTGGTAAGGGAGGATATTGGGATATGAAAAGGGATTCAATGGTTCATTACCAGCAAACATGAAATCGTCTCAGAAATGATAACTTAAAGGGTGATACGGTCAAAATTTGGTCAATATCAACTTCACGTATTTCTTTCAATTTTGCATTTAAAAAACCTGAACACCCCTCATTTTGAAGGTGTGTGTGTGTGTGTGTGTGTGTGTGTGTGTGTGTGTGTGTGTGTGTGTGTGTGTGTGTGTGTGTGTGTGTGTGTGTGTGTGTGTGTGTGTGTGTGTGTGTGTGTTTGTAGAATGTTGCTCCTATTTTGATTTTGGAATTCACTCTTCAGTTGTCGAAATGCCGTCCAAGGAAGAAGAGTAGCGTATCAAAATTTTTCTCGCGAGCTACTCGGACGCAAAGCTGGCAAAATCGCTAAAAGTTGCCAAATCAACCGTTACAAATGTAATTAAAGTGTTTGCAGAACGTTTGTCGACAGCCAGGAAGTCTGGATCGGGGAGAAATCGAAAACCGGAAGCCGCTGAGACGACAAAGAGAGTTGCCGGTAGTTTCAAGCGAAACCCTAACCTCTCTCTCCGAGATACTGCAAATACGCTGGGTGTATCGTCTACAACCGTGCATCGAGCCAAAAAACGAGCCGGACTATCGACTTACAAGAAGATAGTGACTCCAAATCGCGATGATAAACAAAATACGACAACCAAAGCGCGATCCCGGAGGCTGTACACGACGATGTTGACGAAGTTTGACTGCGTGGTAATGGACGACGAAACCTACGTCAAAGCCGACTACAAGCAGCTTCCGGGACAGGAATTTTATACGGCAAAAGGAGTGAGTAGTGTGCGTCCGATCCCCTGATCGAAGCTACAAAGATAAGGCAACATCTTCTGCGTAGCGGAGGTCAGGGGTGCGCCACGAACGTGTGTAGGATACCCCAATGTCGGGGGGTATCCGAGTAGTGCCGCTTCCTAAGAGGGAAACTGCGGGGATAAGACTTTACCTTCCTCGTAGCAGATCCCGAGGGAAGAGGGTTAACCACTGTCGGGGGATACCCACGGGTAGAGAGGCTCTCGACGCCAGGCGAGCCTCTCGAGTCGGTGTAGGATGTCGTCACCGTCGGGAAACATCCGAGTCGTAGCGTTCCAAGTCCCGAATGTGTGCCGTGACAGGCGCGAGTCTAGGATAAGCTGCTCTCGATCTGGCACACAACGGGCAGGAAAAATCCGCGGGCCAGCCTAGGGTTGCCAGCCAAGGGGGATAAAGAAGACCGGACAACGGTCGGAGTAGACTGACCCCATCGAGGGGGGGCTGTCGAGTAGAGTGCGTCCGACCCCGCGGTTTGAAGTTACAAAGATAAGACAATACCTTCTGCGTAGCGGATGCCGTGGGTGCGCCGCGTTCGTGCGTAGGATGCTCCACCTTCGGGGAGTATCCGAGTAGAGCGGTTCTCAACGACAGAAGCTGCGGGGATAAGACTTGACCTTCTTCGCAGTGGAAATCGTTGGGAAAGGGTTATTCCACGTTCGGGGAATACCCACGGGTAGAGTGGCTCTCGACGCCGGGTGAGCTATTCGAGTCGGAGTAGAATGACGTCTTCGTCGGGAATCATCCGAGTCGTTGCGTTAAGTCCCGCGCGTGTGCCGTGACAGGCGCGAGTCTAGGATAAGCTGCTCTCGATCTGGCACACGACGGGCAAGGTGGCAAACCTCGAACCCTGAAGATAAGAGGTTTGGCTTCGAGTCGTTAGAGGAGAGGTCAGGTCTCAAACCTTCAGGCGGAGAGGTTTGTGTGGTCAACCCCGAGTCTTTATGATAAGGGGTCGGGTCTCGAGTCGTAAGAGGAGGGATCAGGCCCCTTACCAACAAGAGGAGGGGTACAAGTGGTCACCTCGAGTCATTACGAGGAGAGGTCAGATTTCGAGTCGTTAGAGGAGAGATCGGGCCTTGAATCGTGCAGAGGAGAGGTAAACCTCGAGTCGATGCGAGGAGGGGTCGGATCTCAAGTCGTTAGAGGAGAGATCAGGCCTCAAGTCGCGAAGAGGAGAGGTTTGTGTGGGAATCTCGAGTCATTGCGAGGAGATGTCGGTTCTCAAGTCGTTAGAGGAGAGTTCAGGCGTCGAGTCGTAAGGATGAGAGGTTTTGCTGAAAGTGGTCTCGTTAATGAGTATTGCCTTGGAGCGCATTAGCGCGAATAGACCTCCCACTATTGAAGTATAGTGTACTAAACAGTTCGAGGTGGGAACCAGGTCTGCGGCCCCAGGTGGAGTTTAGGGAGTAGGGGGTATACACGGAGTATATCATGAGTCTTCCCATTGTACCCATGGACCCAGAGTAGCAAACTGGGGGGACGCGGTGGCTCGCCGTGCCTTGGAATACAATCCGTAAACCGGGATTTACCACCTGTGGTTACCAACTAAAAAAAAAAAAAATACGGCAAAAGGAAGGGGAAAGGTAGCAGATATTTTCAAGCACATGAAACTGTCAAAGTTCGCGAAGAAATATCTGGTTTGGCAAGCCATCTGTTCCTGTGGCTTGAAAAGCAGCATTTTCATTGCTTCCGGGACTGTCAACCAAGAAATTTACGTGAAAAAGTGTTTGAATAAACGTCTGCTGCCTTTTCTGAAAAAAAAAAACACGGTTGTTCCGTACTGTTTTGGCTGGATTTGGCATCTTGCCATTACGGTAAAAAGGCCATGGAGTGATAAGCCGCCTACAACGTGCAGGTGGTTCCCAAGGACAAGAACCCTCCCAACACGCCAGAGCTCCGCCCAATTGAGAAATACTGGGCTATTGTCAAGCGGAACCTAAAGCAGACCAAAAAAACTGCTAAGAACGAGCAGCACTTCAAGGCAAACTGGCTTTCTGCGGCGAAGAAGGTGGACAAGTTGGCTGTACAAAATCTGATGGAAGAGGTTAAGCGTAAGGCCCGGCAATTCGGATTTGGAAAAGCGGAAGCCTAACTGAATATTTTTCCTGAATTTTATATTAATTAAACTTGAAAAAGAAATTTAATTTGATTTTTTAAATGAACGATTTCAGCGATTTACGCGCTACCAAATTTTGACCGCATCACCCTTTAATAACCTCAATTGACCCTACCGTTTTCCGAAAAACTTGTCTTCTACTTGATGTCAAGTTTTAAATAGATTTGAATGCCACTCGTTAAAAGTTTCGACATTTTTGGCACTCGACGTAATTATCCAACTCGATAAGCCCCATTGGATACATTTACAACACGTGCTAAAAAATCAATTTTGGAAACTTGTTGTAGGGGAGAGTGGGGTAAGGTGGGCCACTCTGAATATCTCAGGTGTGTTGAGATAAAAATCTCAATCCAATTGTCATCACTGTTGCTTTCCGTCAGCATATTTTTCAATATGTTGTTGACTTAAATACGCATCATATGCTTCTTTTATTCATCAAGCTTAAAAAAGTTGAAAAAAAATAATTACATAATTAAACAATCAAACCCTAATTGCATCGATGGGTTCATAACAAAAGTTCATAACAAAAATATGCTCATACTCTTATGATCTTAGTTTTGTCATGTTTTTTCACGTGGAACAGGAACTTTTGATGAAACATCAATAAGTCACACCAAACGCAACAAATTTGCAAATCATAGCTTGTGGGGAATCGTGGGCCACATTTTGTTGGGTGTCTTGGGCCACCTATATTTTTATATTTTTATATATAAAAATGAATGTTTGTCAGTCTGTCTGTTCCCTATAGACTCGGAAACTACTGAACCGATCATCGTCAAAACGAGCATCTGAGGGTTTTTGAGGCCGGGGATGGTTTCTGTAATAGTTAAAACTCCATCCGACTTAAGGAAGGAGATGCTTCCATAGAAAATTTGTAGTTTTTCGAAACAAATTAAAGTCATGACATCCATTTTCTTGAGATTTTTTTTTCCTTTGGGCGGTTTGTTTTTCGTCTCCAAGGTCGAGGCGTCGGCGAGAGGATAGTAACAATGGCATAGCATACTGATCAGTGGGAATATTTTGGCGCGTATTTCTCAACCAAGAATATTTTCAATGCAAGGGTGGCGATATGAAGCCTTGATGTGATTTTTTTTCTACTTGATTCCTAGCTCATTTGTACAGCACATGGTTATGAATGACGCCTAGATGAGACCCAGATTGACATTTTGCCGATCGAATAAAACATATAATCTTTTTTTTTTGCCAAAAATCTGAAATTTTAAAGTTATGGCCTTAATTTTTAGAAATTTTCTTTTATTTGAAGGGTTTGTTTTTCGCCTCTATGGTCAAGCAAACGTCGTAGCAAGTGGATAGTAACTAAAGCATACTGTTCATTGATCGCTGGAAAATTTAACAATCAAGCGCCTGTTTCTTCTGCATTCTTATGCACGTGTGGGCGATATGCAACCTAGATGTTTTTTTTGCTTAATTGCGACTTTTCATTCAAGGAACATTAGAACATTTTCAAACGTTCAACTTAAAAATTATGTTTTCTTATAGAAATTGTTACTTCGGCTCAAATACACAACTGGAACGAATTTAGAAATGAAAATGGGAGCTTTTCAACTTTTAAGAAATTCATCTTCAAAATGATTCGATATGTTGGAAAGACCAGAAGGGGTATTCCGAATGTTGAAACTGCAGCGGATATTGAAAATTCTTAAATGTCTTTGTAAATGAAGGTCATTCCCATTGAACAGCATTCGTTAAAAGTTGAGTAACAAACATAAATTTATATTGCAGGAATACTGCAGATATATCAGTGAAACTTGATAGAACAAAAAAACAGGAATTCGTATTAAATCCATTTTAAAGCCATTACTCTGACGCATCTGTAAATAAGCTTTGCATTGACACTTGCCCCAATATACGGGACAAATGTAAACTTAGAAATTTGTTTTTGCCTACATTTTTGAATATTGGACTTTCAAAGAGAAAATAAAAAAAAACTCTGAGAACTTATTTAGTGATGCAACTGATATTTTTTCAAATATTTATATGTTTACCGTAGTAAATTTATTTAAAAAAAAGAAATTTGCACTGTATTTAATACATAACTAATTTAATATATTTTTCATTACCATGATAAGTGCTGTTTGGGTATCGAGTCGGTTAAATTTGCCTACCTTCTTCAAGCAGTGGGGGAAAAAATTAAAAAAGATGGGAGAGCTCCCATGTAAATTTAAGATAAAGAGCTTTTCAAAGAAGGGACCATATTTAATAAGGTTTTTTTGGGTACAGAGTACAAATTTCAGATCTTGAAAAACGAGTTTAGAAATCAGTAAATAATATATACCATCTTTAAATTGCTATTCAGAACTGCAGCTGCAGCTCTCATTTCAAAGTTGTTGGTTCTGAAGTATGATGAGGTTTGATTTAAAACAATGCTCTTTAAAATCTAAATTTTAATAAATTTTTACAAATTACATTTATTTCCGGAAGGTGTAGCAAAGCACAACGGGTCAGCTAGTATTTTTATACACATTCAGAACTCAAAATACGTTTTCTCTATCTGCAAAGTTTTCTTATGCCAAATGAAGATTTATGAAAAAAAATATTGTCCATCCTATATAAATAATTTTGCCAAAACGGTCGCGAGCCAGGTTTTTGAATCTATTCTGTCACTCTCTCACTGTTTTTTTTGTCTCTCTGTTTCTGTCTCTCAAAAACTGTTTTTCTTAAAGCCTAAATTATTAAAAAAAATCATCCGAAGACTGCATTTCGATTAGAGTTAAGATAAAAAAGTTATTAGGCTTCTAAAATGGGCTGACTTTTTAAAGGATGGTATTCATCACTGTTAATGAGTCGGGACGGTTGAACATATTGACGCCTCATTAACAGTAATGAATACCACCGTAAAAAAGTAAGCCCATTTTTGAAGCCTAATAACTTTTTTATCTTAACTCTTATCGAAATGAAGTCTTCGAATGAAATATTTTTCATAATTCAGGCTTTGAGACCGGCTTTGAACCGTTTTTGAAAGAAATCGGCCGACGGGAACCAAAGTTATTGACGAAAAACTGGTTTTTCATGTTTCTCCCGAACAAAATGTCTCAAAATCTCATACAAACTCCAGGCTTGTTGAGCGACCCCTTCCCGTGATCCGATCTGGCCCAAATTTGGCATGAGATCTTGTACTAGGCCTAGGATGAATTTTAGCTTGCAGCGCATAACTTTTTCAAAAGTCGGGTCATTTGGGGCACTCTATTGTACACTGTTAAAGTTGTCTCGTAAATTTAAAAAGTTTCCTTTTATTGTGACGTGAAATCACTCACTTGCGACTGTCTTTGTACACTTTTTAAAACAACCCCATTGAATAAAAAAATCTTTTTTCCACACAATGAAGCAGTATTTCTTGGCTTCAAAACGTTTAAATCCAAAAAAAATCAATCCATCCATTTGAATTAACTATTTTGTAGAAGTTGTCAACATTTACACTATTTCCAACAAAAAATTGAATTTCAAAATTATGTAAAACATGTAAGAAAATTTTTTGTTCTCCTTTTTCGTTGGTTTTTTTGTATGATTTGAATTATCAAAATTGTTGAAAAGTTTGAAATTTTTTGATACGCCAACCTATAAAAAATCCTTGTGAGCGGTACAAACGCTTGGACGTGACAGTGGAAAAACAGTTTTATGCCTTTGTTTCAAAAATTTATTCTAGAAGAATATGAAACTCAGATTTCTTTTTGTCACATTTTGTCTACCATCTCTAGTTATGGTGAAATGACGCTTTTTGAGAAATTTAAAAATTGTTTCAATTGTAATACATATCAATATTTTACTGCGGGGAAAATAGGAAGAAAAAATTCCTTTAACTTCTTTTTCAGAGCTGTTATAACAGTGTTATAGGAAAAAACTGAATGAGTATTTTGATTAAGCGCAACAAAACTAGTCAAAATTAACGGGAAAATGGATTTTTGAAAACCTTTGAAAATGATGTAGAGTACAACACTTTTGGAACAATTTTATATAATTAGTTACACAACTAATCCTGGTGATCCTAAAATCTGAAACAAAAACAAGTAATGATATCAGACTATTATTAATTGCGCTGAAATATTTTCCAATTTTCGAAAGAGAAAGGGTTCATATGATAGCCATCATATCCTCGAACGATGTACAACTTAGTGTTAAATTTGTGGAATTTCTTCAAGGAAACATCAAATTGGACCGATTGTGTTGCCACAAGGCCAATTAGACCGGGAGCTGACGACACCCCAGTGTGTGACAGTTCTCGATGAGCGGGAAAAAACCAATAGGAGAAAGAAGTAAAAGAAGAGTTCATTTTTAAGTAGGAAGAAAAAAAGCGCGTGGTTGATAGTTCGGAAGAGGAAAATATATTAGTAGAGTGAAAAGTTAAAAAGAAAGTTTGAAAGTTGATAGATAGGCAGATTGGAAAGTGAAGGTTTAGTGGCCGCTGATAGAGAGCTCGCATCGAGGTGCGTAGATACAGCCGGAAGGTACTCAATCCACCGGTCTGCAATATTTGTACGAACCGTAAGTTATTGATTTATAATTTATCATTAAATATGTATTGTAACCCTAAACTTAAAATTATAGGGCAAAATAGGCTTGCAGAGTCGGGCCAGTATATGATTCCTTGGTGGATCCGACCGAACAGTTTCGGTAAAATTGTATTTTTTATATGAAAGCGGCATCGCACTTAACCTATATTTTCCCATAGGGATTCCATTCTGCAATTAGCAGTAGCACAGAGTTGTGCTTAGGTTAGTGAAGAGGTCAGCCAAAGTACAGGCCGGTTGACTGAATGTGAGTAGTCGTATAGTTTTGTAGAAAGAATTTTGTCTTATTTCCTCTTCCACCTTTCAGATTTGAAGTTGTTCACAATAAAGAAGTTACTGTCAAATATAGTTCGCCCCGGCGGTTTTGACTCTCGCTAACATATTGAGAATCGGTTTTTGGGAAACATTACAACACAACTAATATGCGTATGCAATTCCTTCAACTAGGACTTGGAAATTACTACGTGTAAGCTATCAATATTTATTGAAACACATCAAAATAATTTAGGTCTAGGTTGAAAAAAGTTTTGTGGTGACTAGCGTGGTAAGACGGTAATCGCTGGTGCACTGATGGCATAGGTTTGATTCCCATCTAGGTGTTAAGTTTTAATCTTAAAATTGTCCACGTCATTTTTTCAGTCTGTATTTCAAGCAAAAAACAATACACATCGCTAAACAAATTTAATAATAATTACTATTACTATCATAACAATTAGTTTTTTCAAAGGTGTCCGAAGTACAAATGATTTTGAGGGTGAAACAATCAATAGATGAACGATAAAATTGCAAATTTCATCACTTAACTCAACACTGTATGTTGTCTTTAATAAAACATTTCATAGAGAATACGGTTTATTACAGTGCTTTAATAAGATTCCCACAATTTGGCCAGTCATTCCGAAATTTTAATTTAAAATGTACATTTTGACGAAAATATTTTGTAAATATGTATTTGTATAGCTACTAATTTTTGAAGAAGGTAAAGCCGCTTTTCTACATTTAGACAACATTTGAATTTGTTTTTACCTATGGTTATTTTTCAGAGATGCCGATTTTTTCTTGAAGGCGTTCTAAAAAGGACACGATATCAGGTGACCAAAGAGATCGATGACAAGCGTACGTACAACAAGGGTTTTTACTTCAAATTTAGTGCCAAAAGCAAAGCCAAAAATGAGCAAAAATCAATTTGGAAGTGAAGGTGTCGAGTTTTGAGTTACGACGAGAAAGGGCAACAACAAAGACTGCAAATGGTGTGCACATTTACCACCCACACATCTTACCCGTTTACCATACACCTAATCCTGCCTTAATGCCATCATTCATAAACTTACAAGACAAAGGCATACCATCCGAGCATTCAACATATCGAACCAACGATAAAGGAATGCTGATGTTGTTTTTTTTTTCTTGCTACTGTCCCGTAAGAACAGAGTAAACTAAACAAGCGTTCTGAGTGCGAGTTGCATCGAAATAGAACTTTAAAAGGGGTTTTCTGTTTCACAACTTTTATGGATGCGGTGAAGGAAAAATAAAAGAGTTCATGGGCAACTTTATGATGAGGTTAATATTGCCACAAGCCGTAGGTTTTGAAACAAGATTCATCAGCAAATTGGCATCAGCGATTTGTTGGGTTAGCCGATATTTTTGTATCATCAGGTCACGAAGGATATGTTCAATAAGGCATCATGATCAAACACTGTTAACACTAGATTTACGGCCATAGCCAAGATTTTTGAAAACAGTGTCATTAATAACTCTAAAGAAATGCGATGCATCCGCAAAAAATGAATTTTAATATTCCATAACTCTTTACTCTTTTGGTATTCTTTTCAAATTGTCTTTAAAAGATAAAGATATAAAATATATTGGACTTGAGATACAGTAGTTCAACCAACATTTGATTTTCTGTACTTCTTTACTCAAACCGTTATGGTTCAGATATTACGCAATTACTATTTTCCAAATCCTACAGAGAGATTCGTTTTTGATAGGGTTGGTCAAAAGAACAAGAAAAAGGCCTAAGTTTGGATTCCGGTGTCGAACTTAATTTCGAGAATGCCCGGTCAAATGCATTGAATTTAGAAAACCGACCATAAGCATTTTGGAGATTGGTCCAAAAAACGGATCTGTGCTAAATTGTAGCTCAATCGAACTGGAATTGGAGTTCCTCAAAGCGCCCAAAGTGTCGGTACCCTCAAAAATCAGCAAATGGGGTCCAAAGGAAAAAATGGAAAATCGAAACTAAAATTTTGATGCCTAAACTAAATTATGACTTAAAATGCTTAAAAAGTCGAAATATGTTGTTATCTCTAAATAATTTTCTTTGTCCAAAATTGGCTTTAAAAATTCAAAAATCACCTTAAAGATAGGAATCACTTCTATCTGTACTGTTGAGCCGTCAACACGTACGCCGGAGCATTGTATCGTTGCTGTATACCTACAGGAAGATTTTATATTATTTATTTATTTTCTTACCTGTTTTTAAATAAACACTTTTCAGTGCTAAATTATTTTCGTTTTCTTTTATTAATATTCTCTCTTATCTTTCCAGCATGGGGAAGTCATCGGCCGGCTCAAAAGCCGGAAGAAAAAGAATTGCTGAACCTTATTCAGGTCCATCGGCCAAAAAAGTTGAATTTTCCAATTAATTCGATGTCCTTCATAACATCGGTGATGAGGAAATATTCATTTTTAATTCTGATAAGAGTAATAAGAAAGCTTCTTCTTCTTAAACTCTTAAAAATAAAAAGGTTCCACCGATGACTTCAATGCCTTCCGGAAAGAAATCGTCACTTCCGTCAAGGATGTGAAGATTTCTTTTTAGATCGGTCGAAGGGGAACTGCTCGTATGTAGGCGGAATCTTTTAATGATTTTCAAAAAATTCAACATTTTTTTTACATACGACAAGTGATCGTCCCTTAAAAGTTGTACTTCGTGGTCTCACCGGCGATCACAGCCGAATTAAATTCTTTGTTAGGTTTCTCTCCGATTCAAGTAATTCAAATGAGGAAAAGAACCAACACGAATAATACCAGTAATGTTGGTTTTGCTCCTGAGCTTTATTTGACCCCTTTTAAAAAGGATCAGGTTCATAATTTGCAAATTCTTGAAAAGGCTCGTCATATCTTTCATTGTCGAGTCAAATTTGAACCGTTTCGAAAATCTCCTACAAATTTTCTTCAACACATAACGCCGTTGTCAAGCTTTTTGTGGTTGAATTAAAAGGAATCTTTCGATTGCTTTGATCCAGTTGAATCATTCAACCAAGTAGGCTCATACCACAACAGAGTGATTTTATTGTTACCTGTGCTGATTCAGCGCCACAGACTCGTTGTTTAACGTTCTCAGAGGTGGTTGAAAATAGGTTGCCTGCTTCGGGTATAACTAATGGGAAATGGGAATTCAAACTTCTTTTAATTATGCTAACAAAATTACTATGACTTTACGATTCGCTCATGGATCCAAATAGGTGTTTCAATGTTATGCATTGGAACGCTGGATCTTTGCTGGCTAACCAAGATGAGTTCTTTTTATTTTTGAAAACTCACAACATACATATTGCTGCCATCACCGAAACTTTTTTAATGCCGGACAATAACTTGAAAAGCAATGCTTTCTTTAAAATTTTGCGAAATGATCGACTTGATCGACAAGGTGGGGGTGTAGCTATTGTCATCAATAGTCGTCTCAAATTCAGACTTCCTCCTTCTTTCAATACAAAAGTCTTAGAAACAATTGGAATTGAATTAAAAACGTCGGTGGAGAACATTATAATTGTTGCCGCATATTTGCCTTTCCAATGTAGCGGTCAATTAGAAATCCCTTCACAATCGATTTGGATCTAACGGTTTAAGGGGAGTTTTGTAGTCAATTAGTTACTCAGGCGGACCTCGATTCAGACCACCTTCCAGTAACTTTTTCTCTATCCAAAAGTCCCATTGAAAACCCTTTCAAATCATCATTTAACTTTCAAAAGCTGACTGGGAGCGATATAGGAATTTTATTGAACGTAATTTAGATGCAAACGTTCCCCTGAATTCAATAGAAGATATTGATTTGGCTGTAGAAAATTTGACAACTTCAATAGTCAATGCTAAAGCCACCTCAATACCTAAAGTTAAACATAAATTTAATCAACCTTTGATCGTTGATGATCTTCAGCTCAATTTTCAGCACCATTCATTTCTTCTACTAATAATCTGCTTAATCCATCCGTCATTTTCATTTTTATTATTTATTTTGCCCTAAAGATTTTAACATCTGGATGTCTCCCTCAAGACTATTTTCATTTCAATTCTACATTCTTTCTTCAAGAATTTTATTCAACTGCCAGCGAATTGCCATTAAACATAATGTAAAACAAATAATTATAACTACGAAACAACTTGGACTTTTCTCTTTCATTTAAGTAAAAATTTAAAACTGAAACCAGAAGCATTTGAAAATCGTTCTAATGATTTTCAAAGGATTTAATACTTTTTACTGTTACTCAATTGTCCAAACTTGCGTTCATGTTTGAATGCATATGTGATTGTTTTAACAGGTATTTATGTATGTAAAAAATAAAGAGTAAATTTAAAACCAACAGCGCCTTTAATTTCATTATCTGTGCAGTGGTTCATTTTATTAACAACAATCATTTGAAAAGATTTTCCAGATAACAATATTGTTCTCAAATTACTTGTAAATAGTTGATTGGACTTAGACTTCGCACAATTTTGAGACCCAAATTCGGCACAAACTCTAAATGTTACTTTGCGCAAAGTATTGAATTTTCAATTTTCAAGTAAAGCTGGAGAAATTTTTTTTGTGACAAAATCTAGAAAACTTTATTCATCAAACAATGCTGATTATATCAGGGTGGCCACAGCTTTTTTATTTTGAAATTCCCGGTTTCTTCCCGGTTTTCCCGAACAAAAATTCATGTTTTTCCAAATTTTAATTGTCTATTTTTGTCGGCATAAAGATAAATTTTCAACTTATTTCATTGATTTGATTGTTTCATAACACTCAAATAATTGAACACTTAGACTAATTCGATTCTATCTTAAGGTTTTCATCATCTATATATATAAAAATGAATTTCTGTCTGTCTGTCTGTCTGTCTGTCTGTCTGTCTGTCTGTCTGTTCCCTATAGACTCGGAAACTACTGAACCGATTTGCGTGAAACTTTTCAGGTGGGGGTATTGGAGGCAGGGGAAGGTTCCTATTGTGGTTTGAGACCCCTCCCTCTCTCATTAAGGGGGGGAGGGGCCTCCCAAACAAAAGACAATTTTTTGCATAACTCGAGAACCCATCAAGCAAATGGTATCATATTTGGCATGGGGTGGTATTTGGGAACGAGGAATATTTCTATAAATATTTGGTACCCCTCCCTCCTTTCAGTGGCGTGATAGGAAGGGGGGAGGGGGGCTACCTTACAATTTTTTATATAACTCGAAAACTAATCAAGATATTGGATCCAAATTTGGCATGGGAAGGTATTTGGATACGAAAAATATTTCAATGATTATTTGAAACCCCTCCCTCTTTCCAGTTGAAAGGGGGTGGTGCCTCTTTCATATTTTTTTTATATAGTTCATAAACTAATAAAGCAAATGGAACCAAATTTGGCATGTGAGGGTATTTGGATACGAAAAATATTTCTATGATTATTTGAGACCCCTCCCTCTTTCCAGTAGGGAGATATAAAGGGAGGATGGGCCTCTTCTATAGTTTTCAACATAACTAAGAAAGTAATTAAGCAAATGGAACCAAACTTGGCATGGGCGGGTATTTGGGAACGTGACATGTTCTAATGATTGTTTGAGACCCCTTCCTTCTTACAGCGGGGAGGAAGGAAAGAGGGAGGGGAGTTTCATACAATTTTTACTGCATAACTCAAGAAATAAAACAGCAAATGGAACCAAATTTGGCATGGAACGATATTTGGGTACGAGAAATGCTTCTATGAATATTTGGTATCCCTCACTCTTTCGAAGAGGTGGATGAAAAGGGGGAGGCGAGGTCTCCCTTACAATTTTCAGTATAACTGGAGAGCTGATCAAACAAATTGAACCATGTGAGTGTATTTGGATACGAGAAATGTTTCTATTATAAATTGAAGCCGTACCTTTTAAGCGGTAAGATATAAAGGAAGAAGGGGGGTTTCCATTTTTTTTGCCTGCATAACTCGAGAATTAATCGAGCAAATGAAACCAAATTTCATCATAACCATCAAAAAGTATTTGAGTACGAAAAATACTTTTATGAATATTAAGTTATCACCCCTCTATTGAAAGAAGAGAACGGAAAGGGGGATGGTACTCCCTTTCAAGTTTAAACATTATTCAAAAATTTACAACTTAAATAAAACCAAATTTGGCATGGCATGGAATATAGGAAAGGAAGAGGGAAGCTTACATTTAACTTTTATTTTACAAAATCCGAGAAACGGACAATACTTAACATGGAAAATCATTTTGGTATGATTCTATGATTATCTGACACACCATCCTCCTTTCAGTGAGTAGGTACATGGGAGAAGGAAGGTGAGCTCAATACAATTTTGTTAGCATAAGTTCTCAATTTATGCTAACGAAGCCAACAAATGGAAACAAATATGGCATGGAAAGGTTCTTGGTTACGAAATATGTTTCTACGATTGTTATAGACCCTTACGCTTAACAGTGGAGAGAGGGGAAGAAAGGAGGGCGCTCCATATAAATTTTGTTGTAAAGCTTTAAAACTTATTAATCAATGGATCCAATGGATATTTGATATAAGAGGATTTTTGGGAACGAAAAAAATTGGTATGATTATTAAAGATCACGAACTCCATTCAGCAGGGGGTGAAGGGAAAGACAGGGGGGAGCTCTTTTATCAGTTTAGCATAAATCCAGAGCATATCAAGAAAAAACAACCAGATTTTATAAGTTAGATTGTTTGCGTACGATTAATTTGAGACCCTCCAGACAGATTAAAATTATCGGATCTTGAACACAAATTTATAGAGCAAGATTCAGAATATTAGTTTTATAGTAGTCTTTGTGTTGCAATTCGTTTTATAGCGGTTGCTAATGAATTATGTTAAAATTTGATTTAAAATAATGCCAATAAAACAATAAGAATTCGAATAATTTTTGAAAATATCATTTGATTTTGAAAGGTGTAGCAAAGCACACCGGGTCAGCTAGTATAAAATATTTTTGACTTGCGATACAGTAGTTCAAGCAACATTTGATTTTCTGTGCTTCTTTACTCAAACCGTTATAATTCAGAAATCACACAATGACTATTTTCCAAATCCTACAAAGAGATTCGTTTTGAATAGGATCGGTCAAAAGAACCAGAAAAGGGCCTTAGTTTGAGTTCCGGTGTCGAACTTAACTTTGAGAATGCCCGGTCAAATGCATTGAATTTAGAAAACAGACCATAAGCATTTTGGAGATTGGCCCAAAAATCTGATCTGTGCCAAATTGTAGCTCAATCGAGCTTGATTTTGGAGCTCCTCAAAGCGCCCAAGGTGTCGGGTTTTTCTGCCCTAAAAAATCATCAAAAGGGGAACCAAAGGAAAACAGCAATAATTGAAATTTAAATTTGAATGCCAAATGACTTAAAATGTTTAATGTTTAAAAAGTCGAAATCGGTTGTTATCTCTAAATCACTTTTGTCCAAAATTGACTTAAGGATTACAAAAATCATGTTAGGGGAACAATTTTGTCGAAGATATTAACCTTGTATCTTATTAGACAAAAAAGTTATTAGCTTTTAACAGGGGTATGTCTTTTAGCCTTGATAAACGATAAATTTAATTGACATCACTGGTTGTGCCTCGCAAAGCATTGCATGAAAAGTAGTCATGCAATACCTCGCTATGCACCCAGCAGTGATGTAAATTGAATTTATTGTTTATCAATGCCAAAAGGCATACCCCTGTTAAACAGCTAAATTTTTGTTTGCCTCATTGATAAGATACAAAGTTAAGGTCTTTGACAAAGTTGTTCAGCGGAAAACTTTCTTTGGAAAATTTTAAAATTGGCACAAAAAACATAAACAGGCTCGGTTCCATAGAAAAAAAAATGTTTATTTTTCAGTACAAAATGTTCAATTTTCTCGTACAAACCTTAAAGTTCAAATTTACTCATGTAAACGTTACTTAAAAACTCTGCAAAAAATCATGGATGAGTTTTGAACCAAAACGAAGCTTTTTAGATCCCAGGGTTTGAGGAATTCAAAAATCACTTCAAATCGACTCACTCTACTACCCCAAATTTGTATGGGAAACTTATGAAATGTTATGCACTGCAGGCTAAAATTGATCCCAGGCCTAGTACAAGATTTCATGCCAATTTGGGGTCAGATCCGAGCACGTGAAGGGGTTGCTCAACGACCCTGAAGTTTGGATGGGATTTTGTGCGGGGGGGACATGAAAATCCAATTTTCCATCAATAACTTTGGTGTATTTCGGCTGATTTCTGTTGAATATGGTTTTTCTCAAAGCCTAAACTATGATAAATATTTCATTCGAAGACTGCATTTCGATTCGAGTTAAGATAAAAAAAAGTGATGTGGCCTTAAAAATGGACTAACTTGTTTAAGGATATTCAACACTGATAATTCTGCGTCAAAATGTTCGACGCAGGGCCAAATTAATAGTCAACCAAGAGTGTCTGTCCCGGGAAATCCCGGGAATCATACAGTTTCGGGAATTCCTTAATCCCGGGAAACGATAGAAAAATCCCCGGAATTCCCGAACATAATAAATTGAGCTGAATTTTCGAAAAATTAAACTATGTACCTAAATTGTAAAAAAAGTCATAGTCATTGAGAAAAATTATTGTTCTACCAATTATTTTTCTAAAAATTGTTTAAACATGGACATCGAGAAAACAAAATTGAATTAACACTAGAAAGACCGCACCAGTCAAAATGACTGGTTGGACACTTTGTTTGTTGAATATCTTTTGCATACTTCGCTTTAAAAATTCGCAAAAAATACGACTTTTCATGAATTTTGAATCTCTACAAAACTGTGTATTTTTTTTCACTAGCTCTTTTAGTAAGCGAGAAAAATTTCGCCATGGACACTCGGACAGTGACCAGTCAAAATGACTGGTAAAATTCACAACCCTATAACTCGAACAAGATAAAAATTTATCGCTTGCTTTTGGTTTCATTTGCAAGCTACATTCAAGACAATGAGTCCTTGTTGATTTATGGTGGGCAGAAGTGTGTCATTCGTTATGAAATTATTGATTTTCGATGCGAAGTCGTGAAGATTTGCAGAAAAAGTTCTCGGATTGGCCACTGTGTGGCGCTTCAAGCACTTGACTCCCAATTTTTTTGGTCTGTTTTGTTGCTCAACTATAATCAAACTTTCTGTCAAAATTTGGCGATATTTCATCAAGATTTGTAAAAGTTATGTTAGATTTAATACATGTCCATTCGAGTAATCGAGTAGTTTTAGGTGATAAATATGTTTTATACTAAACTAAAATGAGTAAAAGTATTATGAATTGAGTACTTATTTATTCAAATTTGAAGACATCAGCTATGAAACTGAATAATTTCAATGATATTTCAACATGGGTGCACGATATATTCTTATATGTTGGTTATCCACCATGGGTGCACGGATTCACCGCAGTTTCTGCCCAAGTATGTATTCACATGCATTCTTAGATTATTAGGCTCGACAAATTTCCAATGCAAGTTCACTTACAGGTATTCCGGCACCCGTGTATATACCTGGCCAGCTGGCAACTGATTGAACATTCTTATTATAAGAGGAAACACACCTTACCTGTCGGCAACTTATGGGGTTTGAACCCAAGAATTTTCTTGCCGATACAAGGAATCGAATCCAGTACGCCTGGCATACCTAGACCAGACTCGCGCCAGCCTATCTGATAGACCACATCGGATGCGGATATTTCAACATGGGTGCACGGAATGGCTGCAAATTCGCCATTGTATATTATATAGAGTGAAATAGTTTTCAACTTGCTTCAGAACACAACATATTTTTGAGTTAGATATGATAGGTATTTGAAATGCAATATTTGTCAATCGAAAAAAATTTTAGGAAAAACAAATCAATGTGTACATTTGACAATGTTGATTCATTATTTTTATTTTCACTGTTTTCCGTCGCACGACATAACTTGATGCATATAATCCCTGAAACTCACTCGGTCCATGGTAACCGTTTTCCAATTTCTTGGGTGTTGATCAGATCTTATCAGATAAGTGTACGATGGCAAAAAACATGTTTTGTAATAATTTAATGTAATTTTATTTCAAGATAAAATTTATATATTTCTTTTCCAGGATTGAAAAAACGGAACTTTAAATAAAATTCGTTATTTAAATCATTATGTCTGAACATGAAAGACATGGTTTCGATTTTGGTTTAGTTAAGATTTGTAAAAATGCTTTTTAAAAATTTGCAAAAAGTCCAATATTTAATTAAAACGCGGTGAATCCGTGCACTCATAGTGAAAAACCATGTATATAACACAAATTTTTATGTGAATCTATAAAAGTCTTTATTCTTTACCTTTAGCATGCAAAAAAAATGATTTTGGATGAATAGCGGTGAATCCGTGCACCCACGGTAAATTACTCTACTTATGGAAAAAATATGCTTCAAAACCTACAATATTAGGTATAATTTATAGGCAACGTGTTGAAAAATTTCAGAGCGATGGATGCTAGAAAATATCTACTAAAACATAATTGAAGTGAAACCGTGCACCCATGGTCAATACCCATAGCCATCTAACATGATCTTTCAATAAGATTGATAATGTGTTTTAATTTTTTGATAATTATTTGAAATATTCATTTTATGAAATACACGCATTCGTCAACTTTGCCAAAATGAGGTGATTCCGTGCACCCATGGTGAATATATATTCATTTTACAATACACGCGAATAAATAACAAAACAATTTCAAAAGAAAAAAGTTAAAAATATTATGATATAAAAAATTTCCCCTTTACCAGTCATTTTGACTGGTCACGGTCCGAATAGGTATATTCAATTTGCCGGTCCTTCTAGTGTTAAGAAAACCTTGAGTTACAAGTGAAAATCAACGAATATGTATAACCAAACACTATCAATAAATTAAGAACTTTCGTTTCGCACACTGTGGACAGTAGAAAAATCATTGGCAGAGAAATGACACTATTTGAAACATAAGTGCAGCTGTGCAGTTCTCTGAAAATTTAGTATATTTGATTTATAACCTGAAGTTCACCAACTTCTATCGATAGTAGAAAAATTTCTCAGTTTTATACAATTTTTGCAGCAAGAAGCAGTCAATAATGTTGGTTAAAGTACTACAGAGCCCGTTCAATTTTGGAAACATTCGATTTTGGCTACATCCGTTTGAACCGCTTTGAGGAGATTTCATAGTTTGAGCCAACGAAATGGGAGATCTATCTTCTTTTGGAATTATAAGTCGGGAAGTGCACCACATTCCCGAAAGAGAAGATGTTACAATTCCGAACTACTGTAATTTCATAAAACGGAGAGTTGATGAGTGGCACAAACATAACATAACATAACATAACATTTTTGAGTAATGCCAGAATTAGTTAAAAAAAATTTTTAAATTTTTTATGTTCAAAAAAATTGGGGAATACATGTAGGGCTTATCTTTGAAATTAAAATACCATGGAAAATTCTGAATGCTTGATTAAATGGACGGTAATGAAAAGATTCAAAATCAGTTTTTGTTTTTCATGTAGTTTTGTTAATTTATCAGTTAAAGAATGGTTTTACTCAAAACTGATGAATTTCAATACTTCCAAAAGGCTTATTAGCAAAACAAGAGGTGATAGACAAAATCTAACAAATGATTCGAATTCAAGACGGCGAAATCACCAACAATCAGTTAATATAACATAGGCACTAAAATGATGTTCCACTGTGTAATCAATAGCTAGTCGCAAGAGATTATTTCCAGTCATGAAAAAATCAGCAATGAGAAATATTGATAGATTTTTCTCCATGGAATAATACAGTGAGCGAAATAAGAATAGCTATGTGACTATTAAAAACATTAGTATTTTTGAATTACAACCTGCTTTTTGGATTCAAACTTAGCCTCAAATCTATGTTTCATCAATTTGCATCATACTTATGAATGTTAATGAAGAAATCAAGCAGTTTGATAAAGTTTTATAGCTCAAATATCAAATTCCATAACGCTAGAGGAGCATCCCTTAAAACCCCCTTTTAATACCTTTGGAAACCTTTGAAAACCTTTGGAATTTTGGAAAACTCCTTAACATGCAGTTATCTATTCAAATAACTTGTAGAAGCATTATTATTCACTTTTAAACAGTAAATTTTTAAAAATAATCATGTTTTTGTTGAAAAACTCAAGTGGTTCAATTCTTATTTCGCACTCTTTTTTCACATTTTTGGTCCTCAACGCCAATTGCTACGTCCAAAAAAAGTAAACTTATGCTTGATTTATCCGTTAAACAATTCAACAGACTGTGGAAGAAATATTTCGTAATTTTCAATCATTCATATTTTAACAAGCAAAACACATAGTGGTGCTATTCTTATTTCGCTCACTGTATAATCATTCAGGTTGCGACATTATAATTTTTTTTCTTTCAATTTGTATGACTTCGATGGCTTGAACAATCAGAGAATTTTCTATAAGATCATTTCATGAAAGGCTTGTTTTAGGTGCAAGAATCGAAAACTGTGCCATTTTGATCGTAATTAACCACAGACACAGAAAAAAAGATACATCCCACCGGGGTTTAGAATCGTTGAAGTTTGGATTGATATCATGAAAACACAAAGGGGAAGCAGCGTTTTTCTCAGAAATTTCTGTTTACTTAAACTGATAGTACAGAGTGGAGCAGTTATGCCATATGTTTGTTCATTTGGACACAATCTCTCTTCACAGATGAACAATATTCTTAATCTGAGGTAATTGCAACCAACAGTCTTCTCCACCGTTGTCAGTATCAGTAAAATGGTTTAAACATTTGGCATTTAGTGAGGAACTTTTAGTCTTTCGAAATGTCTCGCAACGCAAAGGTTCACGAATGGGAAAACAATGTCGATATTCAGATTTTTAGAGAATATTTGAGGATTCCATCTGTGCACCCTGACATCGATTACGGTACGGTTTAGAAATAGCACTAATGCTGTTAAGAGTTTAAAAGCCCTTTTAAGTTTTTTTGCCTTCCCCATTCAGATGGATGTGTCGAATTTTTGCTCCGACAGGCATCAATCCTGGAGCTGCCGTGCGAGGTCATCGAAGTTGATCCTGGAAAACCGGTGGTGCTGATGACTTGGAACGGGACCCACCCTGAAGAGGGCTCCATCTTGCTCAATTCGCACATGGACGTCGTTCCGGTTTATGCGGCCAAATGGAGTTATCCACCCTTTTCGGCCCACATGACAGACGATGGCAAGATTTACGGCCGAGGTTCGCAGGACATGAAATGCGTTGGAATTCAATTTCTGGCAGTAATTCGTGCCCTGAAGCGTGAGGGGGTTCGTTTGCGGCGGACTGTGCATGTAACATTTGTCCCGGATGAGGAAATCGGAGGCACTTTGGGCATGAAGGAATTTGTTAAAACGGATCGTTTTAAGCAGCTGAATGTGGGCTTTGCCATCGATGAGGGTTGCGCTAGTGAGAATGAGGTTTTCTACTTGTTTTATGCCGAACGGGTATTGAGGCGTGAGTTCTGTGTTAAAGAACACTGGCGGAATTAATTGCGAAAGATTTATTTTTCTGCGGCAACTAGGTGTCAACTTTTATATTTCCGGTACTCCGGGACACGGTTCACTGCTGCTGAAAAACACTGCTGGGGAAAAGGCCCGCTTACTGATTGATCGGATGATGGATTTTCGAAAACATGAAGAAACCCGATTAGCGAACAATTCCAAACTTTTCATTGGAGATGTGACAACGGTGAATCTTACCATGATGTCGGTAAGTAAAATTTGGATACATTATCAAAAACAAATGATCTGAAGATTGGAAAATCGACACAAGACTAATCAATCTATTTTTATTTATTTGCGTGCGTCCAAATCACACGGCTGATGCCTAATGTGATCCAACTTGAATAGTCAATCTAGTTGGGCGACAGGCTATTCGCTGTTTTTGTTTGTTTCTGCGGATTTTTTGAACTTTATAATTCAATTTGACCAACAATGAAGAAGTTAATTTTTGAGTAGACGGTGGCTTGGAAATCGGTGTATCCATAAAGAGGAACCAGATTTGTTTCAAACACACGGATATGAAATTTTAATTGAAATTCAAATCTTCCAAATCTAATTAAAATGTCCTGCAACACATAATAGGGGATTTCCCCATTTTCGCACCTTTAGATTTTCGAAATACGAAACACAGACCTCAGAGCTAAACGACAGCCGACACGAGAACGAAGAGATTTTAGTATTCATGACCTTCACTGAATGAAAAACGAATGATGCCACTTTTCAGAAGTCAGTATACTAGTTAGAATTATTTTGTTCCCTCATTTAAGGGCGGGGTCCAAAGCAACGTGGTGCCACCGGAGCTGATGCTATGTTTTGATATCCGGGTGTCCCTGGACCCGGGCGCTACGGCCATGGAAGAAAAAATTGAGCAGTGGTGCCAGGAAGCTGGCGGTGGCATACGGATCGAGTACGGCGAGAAAGATCCGGAGCTGCAACCGACAAAGCTGGACAAATCGAACCCTTTTTGGGTAGCATTCAAGAGGTCGATCAACGCCATGGAACTCGAAATACAACCCCAGGTGCTTCCTGGAGCCACTGATATCCGGTTCCTTCGGGAGCAGGGCATTCCCGCGCTAGGATTTTCGCCCATGAATAACACACCGATTTTGTTGCATGCCCACGATGAGTATCTGGGTGCAGATGTTTTCCTTAAAGGCATAGAAATCTACAAAAACATTATAGTTTCGGTAGCAAACGTCAAAAGTGAATCTTAACACATTGCGGACCAATTACGAAAATTAACGTTTTTTACTTGCCGCGTTATGTGCTACTCAAATAGAAGCATAACTCAAATGTTAGAAATCTAATGATGAAACTTTGTTCTACAAAAAAAAAACAACACCAAATTTCCGGCGACTCAAAGATACTGAAATTGAAAAATTGGATCCAGCGAATTGTTAAATATAGAATAACGAAATTTGGTGTTTCTAGGCTTAGATTTCTTCGCGGTCCTTAATGTGATAAAAATAGCTAATAAATTTATGCGCTGAATAATAGAACAACACGTTTGCATAATTTGGAGAATTCTTCAGCGTTTGAAAACTTTTTTTCACTGTACTTTAAGCATTTCAGTTTTCTTTAGTTCAAAATGAGTTTTTCACTCAATTCCATGCACAAAAATTGGATCCGGTGCAGCAAACAAATCAGATTTGCGTGACAATAAAGGGCGGTCGAACAGCCCACGGATTACCATAATAACATTTTTCAAGGATTATTCGAAAGAAAACTCCATTATCCCCTTGAAAAAATCACACGTGGTAATTTTCCACATCATAGGACATACAACAACTATGAGGCGTTGATTTTTTTCCCCAACTCCCTACAGGCATGTTCCTCAATTATATGTCTACAAAATAGGCTAAGGTTATAGCGCCCTGTCCTTGTTCCCGATAAAATAGCGTGCAGTAAACAATTTAGCTCAAAGTCAGTACTATCAATGTCCAGACATAGGGGCAATTATCCTCCCTCCTGTTCCCTCCTCTCTACGAATCCGAGCCTTCGAGCCCCACCAAGCGGTTCCTCCTGGGTCAAGGACCTTCTTGTGGCTGCCGGTGGTGAAATGAAAAATGAACACTTAATAAAACGGTAAGAGTTAGAGACACATGAGTTAAACTTGTACTATAGGATAGGTACGGTGTTTCTGCGAAAAATGGCTACCAGACGGAAACCGATCAATATTGGACGTTGGTGATGTGACTGACCTACGGCAAATAACGGTGGTCAGTTTTACTATCCTGTGGTAAAGATTCGAAAAGAACTAAAGAACATGTTTTTATGGCACGAATGGAGGTTGTAAAGTATGCTTAACAGTTGGCCCATTTACGTTTTACATTCTATCGGCAATTTAATAAATTTGATCAAAGAATATTTTATACGAAAACAACTCAACAGAGCATAAATATCCTAATGGTCCATTTCTGAAACGTCTCCGAAAGCGATAGTCCGGGGACCTGGGAAAGTGGACTGCTTTTCTTAAGAAAACGCTGAAAACACAAGGGATGGACGGTCTTTTGAGAACTTTAGAAATCGACTAGATGACAAGTTCACTGGAATTGGCCCTAAATTTAAGAGTCCTGAGTAGTCGAAGAATCAACAACTGATGATATCGGGCACATAACAAAATGCGGGGGTTGCAGTCGTCATAGGTCGAATATACTGCGGGAAGAGTCAGATTAGTATTGGAACAAGGCCGACAACATACTAGTTGGTAACCCAGACGATCAATTCAAGTTTGGCTCTGGCAAGTAGTTCCATCTCCCCGTGGTCCATAGTGAAAAAAATGTCTGCAAACCTAGGCGATTGCAGATGTGCGGCTAAGAGAACTACATAGACCCCCACCCTTGACGACACTGCCGAATGAATATGGCGCACTCGTGAAACTCTCGAAGCTACGTAGGTTAGACGATTACAGATCTGGAGGTCACTCCTCTGTTGCCTTCAGGAAGGATTGGATTGATGATTAATACGTCCAAGACGAAGTACATGCTGGCCTGCGGATCCGAGACCGACCGTACCCGCTTGTCCAGTAATAACAAGGTCACGATCGACGGCGACGTGCTGGAGATAGTCGAAGACTTTGTCTATCTCGGCTCACTGGTGACCGCAGACAATGACACCAGCCGTGAGATCCGGAGGCGAATGATCAGCGGAAGTCGTGCCTACTATGGACTCCACAAGCAACTGCGGTCGAGAAGACTTAGCCCTCGCACGAAGTGTAACCTATATATGACGCTCATTAGACCGGTTGTTCTCTACGGGCACGAGACATGGATATTGCTCGAGGAGGACCTGTGTACACTCGGAGTATTCGAGCGACGAGTGTTAAGAACCATCTTTGGCGGCGTACAAGAGAACGGAGTGTGGAGGCGAAGGATGAACCACGAGCTCGCGCGACTCTACGGCGAACCAAGTATCCAGAAGGTGGTGAAGGCTGGCCGGATACGCTGGGCGGGACATGTTGCGAGAATGCCGGACGGCTGTCCTGCAAAACAGGTGTTCGCTACGAATCCGGTAGGAACAAGAAGAGCGGGGGCGCAACAAGCGAGGTGGTTAGACCAAGTGAAGCGTGATCTGGCGAACGTGGGGTGCCCGAGGAATTGGAGAACGGTTGCCATGGACCGAGTGAATTATAGGAATTATGTTCGTCAAGTTATGTCGTGAGACGGTATACTATGTAAATAAGTAAATCCTCTGTTGCCTTAGTAATATGGAAATCTCCCTGTCGGTTTAGGTGTCGAATGCCTCTCCCGATTTGCGATGTTCTGGCTCTAAGCAAAGGCTTCGTAAGGCACCAGGCCCCGAAAGGAATAACCTGGGGATCATGAAGGCGGCTACACCTAAGGAGGGCGAACCTCACGCTTACAGCATGGAAAAATTGGACAACCCAAAAAATAGTGAGCCCGTGAGAGAAATGGAAACACTAAGAATAGGAGGTGGATAATAATAGCAGAAGAGCATATTCTAGGCGCCTTAAAGAGGAAGCTGGTGACTGTAAAGGTTAATTACCTCGATGAGGTGACACAAGAAGAGCTGTATAACACGTTCCAAAAAGAGGTAGGCTTAAAAGGGTTATCCAAACAATTAGTATTGTCCGTCTAGTGTCGAAACAAGATGCGAATGAATCAAGGCAGAGACAGATGGAACCTTAACATGGTCATCTCGTCCGATCCTATGAATGAATCTACAAAGATATTGCATAAACTTTTGCGTATTAGATCTCGAAGAAACTTTGCGTGCCTGGTCCGTGGTTACTCCACCGACGGGGGGTATTTCAGAAGTGCCGTTCCGTACGAGTTAAGCTGCGGGGATAAGGATAAGATACGACCTTCTTTGTAGTAGATATCGCACCGAAATGGGTATTTTGCGTTGCGGGGAATACCCTCGATGTATAGTGACTGTCGACACCAGTTGAGTAATTTGAGGCGGAGTAGGATGACGTCTTCGTCATGTGTTGACAGACGCGAGTCTAAGATAAGTTGTACGGATCAAGAAGAAGTCGGGCTTTGAGTCCTGGAGATTCGATATTGTTGCTAAGGGATTGGATTCAACTTTGAGTATACCGTGCAGCGCACCAGCGCGAAGACCTTATAATATTAAAGTAAGATGAGAAAATATGGACATTAAACAATTTTCAGAAGTTAATTCACATGGTAACCGCGAACTTAAGTAGATTTATGTCACTGTCGGAGGATATTTGAGCAGAGTAATTCCGAATCTACGAGTGAATCTATAAATACAGGCCTTCGTCTGCTGAGTGGTGGATCTTCTCGTCGCGTAAATGGTAACACAACTTCATCCATGTAGAGTATTCGAGTGATGCCGTTTCCTACAAGTGAAGGTGATTTAAGACATGACCTCATCAACAGTAGAAGGAAATTTCCACGGAGTACGGCTAGTTTTGTCTCCGGTAAGATGTTCGAGTCGGTGACGGATGACGTCTTCGACAAATGTATCATCTGAGTAGTAGCGTTGAAGAGCCGCGTTCAGACTACCAATAGAACATTTCCGCCATCTAAAGAGTAGTTTCCAGAGGATGCAATTCCAGTACAAGCATCTCCCGATTAAACCACGTCTCGATGGCAGAGAAAGATCGAGATTCTTCAAAAACGTAGGTCACAAATGAGTACATGCTCAAAGTGGATTTATTCAGGACAGGATTACAGCCTTGTGGTTGCTCTCCTTCTATGAGAGGTCCACCCTATGAGTAGATAAGTCCGAAGCCTGTCTGTATACACTAAACTAGTGCCGTGACAGGCGCGAGTCTAGGATAAGCTGCTCTCGATCAGGCCAAAGACGGGCAAAGTGGCAAACCTCGAACCCTGAAGATAGAGGTCGGGCCTCGAGCCGTTAGAGGAGAGGTCAGGCCTCAAACCTTCAGGCGGAGAGGTTTGTGTGGTCAACCCCGAGTCTTTATGCTAAGGGGTCGGGTCTCGAGTCGTAAGAGGAGGGTTCAGGCCCTTTATCAACAAGAGGAGGGGTACAAGTGGTCACCTCGAGTCATTACGAGGAATGGTCAGATTTCAAGTCGTTAGAGGAAAGATCGGGCCTTGAATCGTGCAAAGGAGAGGTAAACCTCGAGTCGATGCGAGGAGGGGTCGGATCTCAAGTCGCTAGAGGAGAGATCAGGCTTCAAGTCGCGAAAAGGAGAGGTTTGTGTGGGAATCTCGAGTCATCGCGAGGAGATGTCAGTTCTCAAGTCGTTAGAGGAGAGTTCAGGCGTCGAGTCGTAAGGATGAGAGGTTTTGCTGAAAGTGGTCTCGTTAATGAGTATTGCCTTGGAGCGCATTAGCGCGAATAGACCTCCCACTATTGAAGCATAGTGTACTAAACAGTTCAAGGTGGGAACCAGGTCTGCGGCCCCAGGTGGAGTTTAGGGAGTAGGGGGTATACACGGAGTATATCATGAGTCTTCCCAGTCTTCCCATTGTACCCATGGACCCAGAGTAGCAAACTGGGGGGACGCGGTGGTTCGCCGTGCCTTGGAATGCAATCCGTAAACCGAGATTTACCACCTGTGGTTACCAACTAAAAAAAAAGAAGGCTTGAACTCGGGTAGAGTGACTTCACATCGTCGCCGGGTGAGACACTCGAGTCAGTGTAGGATGACGTCTTCGCCGGGAATCATCCGATTAGTTTCGTAGCGCCCCGGACGTGTGCTGTGAAAGGCGCGTGTCCAGGATAAGCTGCATGTCCAGGATAAACGGCACACGGACGTTCAAAGAGAAGAGGTCATCGGTCTCGAACAGAGGCGGAGCGCACGATAGTCGTGGAAACCAAGCGAGCCTCGAGTTGCGAATAGAGGCCGGACCTCGAGTCGTCAGAGAAGAGGTCCATAGTCTTGAATCGTAACAAGAGGCAGGGTATATATGCTGGAGTTTTGACTTGAAACTGAGTAAGCCGATGTGCGCTTGCAGTTCTGGATGGGAATTATGGCCAGAGACCCCAGGTGGATATGCGGGGCGACCAAAAGTGGTCGAGCGGGTGTTGATCGGTCTGCTTTTTAGGGAGGTTCCTGGCCCCGATTAGCGGATATGATTGGCACACGACGGGCAGAAAAGAGGGCCTTGCGCCGGAAACGTGTGGCGCCCAGACCTCAAGTCTTACGAGGAGAGGTCGAGTCTCAGATTGAGTCTCAAAGAGTTGAGACGGAGAACACGTTAAGTGAGGTGTGTATCTTCAGACTCGAGGAGAGGATAGTTGCGGCTCGTTTCGAATTGGGTCAAGAGACGGAACGAAAGAGGTCCCTCAAGACACGAGAAGAGGCTTCTCGTCTTGATTTGGGTCGAGAGGGCGGAGTTGAAGAGGGTCTCGAGTCACGAGGCACCTCACCAACGTCTCAAATTGTGGCAAGAGGCAATCCGTTGAAAGGATTTACCACCTGGGTGATCAACTTATAAAAAAAAGAAGGCTTGAACTGTATCACAATTGAACCCAAGTGTTAGTGACGATCAGGTTACTGATAGAGTTTCAGAAATGGTTGAGTCTCGTGTTAGCTGCTTGAAAGCCAAAAGGCGAACGCAGCGGGCTAGAAACGACACTGTTACAGAGTGCTGTCGAAGTCTATATAGTTGCAGCCGTACGATGGGTACGTCCAAGACCAACCAGAAACCAGAAATCAGAAACTTCAATGGTTGAGCTAACAGTACAGAATATTCCGGATACTTTCAGAATAGTGCTACGGAGATATTTCGACGCAAGCGCTTCGCGCAA